>NW_027116375.1:1199971-1201321 GCF_000696795.3 Halyomorpha halys | reverse complement strand
ATTCCTACCGTTCTTGACTATATCTAAAATTTCCGGATTATTAAAATCAAATTGATGATTATATTTAATACTATGTTGTGCCAATGCTGTAGTTTTGATATTTTTTATATTTTTACAATTAGTCTTATGTTGATCAATTCTTGTTTTTAATTTTTTAGATGTTTCACCTATATATAATTCCAGTTAAAGGATTATTAAATTTTTAATATTTATATTATCATCGGATAATAGAGGTCGCCGTGGGGACAATCTAAGCAGTCGGTGGGATGCAGCTTTTGCCGCTTGGTTAGCTTAACAATTACCCGTGGTGTCGTTGTGCCCTGGTATCCAGATGAACAGTGTGGCGAGTCTTAATTTAAATTAATGATTATTTGAAATATGTGTACTGTGATGTGTTGTATATACGTTTTTCAATAGTGACAATGAACTCATAGAATCAGTGAATAGTAAGATATTATTGTTTGTTTCATAATAAGCCTCTCGTAACCCCAGACCTATGACTTGTCTGCACTATTAAGTCTATGAAGTGATATATTCCTGCTGTGTCTTCAAGATCACTATTACTTTTGGAACCATCGATGAATATGAAGGAATGTCCAGTTTATTTGCCCAGAAATTCGTAAAAGTATTGTCTTGTGATCCTATTGTGTCTTAAGGCTAAATGTACCCATTCATGGGACGGACCAAAATTTACTTTTCTATTTACTCCTGAACGGATGGTCCGATTTCGGATCTGTAAAGTGCATTTTGTGTTTTTCGAAAATAGAAGTTACTGAAATTATGTTAAAAAAGCATTAATTCAATAATAAGGAAAATAAGATGCAAAAATATGAGTTAACGATAAATTTTTAAAATGTGGCCTTATAGGCACTTGTAGAACCGTTCACTTAAACCAATGAGACATTCCGTGAAATTATGGCATTTATACAGCGATCGTAAAGAGAAAAATACGTTTTTGTCTACAAATGGAAGGAAACCGTTTGAAGTGGTAACCGGCTGGAACGATACGGCAACTCAAGGCTGCTAAAACTAACTTTCTCATAGCAATGCCTAAATTTGAGAATAATTAAAGTAAAGTTGTATTGGTGTTCTGCTATTATTTATTTCTACACTAATATTGAAAATAATTTGCATTCATTTTTTTTTCTCTTAGGTACTATCTATTTTTTTTTTTTTAATATTTATTTAATACATTTAGTAAATCTGATCTAAGTTAAATTGGAGTGTTAGAGGCGTGTAAAGAAACTACCCATTGGTAGCACTCTAAACTATCTCATTAGTAGTAGTAATTACTATTAATATTTCCTGAATCGTGAGATTTTAGCCTATTGTTTACTTTTACTATTTTAA
>NW_027116375.1:1198097-1199402 GCF_000696795.3 Halyomorpha halys | reverse complement strand
TACTTTCAAAAAATAAGTTATAGAAGAATAAATAAATAATTCTTTAAATTTATTATAAATAGAAACGTTTTAGAATAAATTTTAGAAGTACAAATATTTTTCAAACTAAGTTACTTGTCTGTTCTACTTGGAGAAACAATGAAAAGAAAGGGACACAACAATGAAACACTTATTTCGTGATAACAACCCTTATTTGTCTATTGGAATTTCTATTAATAGAAGCAGTAATAAAATTTTTAACAAATTTTGATATTAGAAATGTGCAATAGTGGTAATTTTAAGTGAGACTGTTGAAACATTTTCAGTACTATTAATTCAAGTTCAGTATGTAAAAGTTTAGCCCGTACATAAAAAGGTTTAGGTATGAAATTGGCTTTCGTTTGCTATAATCGACCTTAAGACAATCCTAATGTAAACAAGCCTAACTTGAGGGACAATGTGCGTCATTCGAACCCGATCCAATAACTACCACAACAATGAGGCTATCAAATAAATAAATATCCAGATATTTACCCTGAAAGATGAGGACCAAAGCCCAAGGGAGACAATTTAGGGGGGGGTAAGGGCCCCTCGATAAATACAGGGGGCAAAGACTTAGTCAGAGGGCTCTAACACTTTTTTTTTTTAAAGGCCACTTATTAGTTTCTATAATTACCGGCCCCCTTTATGCCCGTCGCCACGTGGTCCTTCCAGCAGCGCCCCATTTCAACAACTTCACTCATTTATTCTTGTCCTCCCTCTTGAGCGCATATGAAGGGTGAGTTTCGATGATGTGTAGCGTCATGAGTGAAAAACCAAACAATGCGGTTTCAACATGATTAATCGCTGTGAGAATATGGTATTTTTTAAAAGAATAATTATGCGGTTAAAAACAAAATATATAAACAAATATTGGAATAATTAGAGGAGAAAACAGAAAAAATAGAGACATTTTATTCTCACGAGAACAGCCGAGACCCCACGATCATTAAAAATCGTTACCTTTCGTTAAAATCTTGGCAAGAACAACATTTACATTTTTTCTTATTCAATTTCGAGAAACTCTGAAATACAAATTTTCAAAACTAGGAGGCATATATAATCGTAAGATGTAAGTGGAAGTTGTACTGTGCACGCGCTATACCAGATATTTTATTGATTGGAAAAGATGGTCGGGGGGATGTGGTCAGCAAAGAAACAAAATAAATAAACAAAAATATTTATTTATGCCGACGTTTCGACCCGATTTTCAGGTCTTCATCAGAGCTATAAAACAAAAGACAACAACCATCATTTAGAGAGAAAAAAATTATTATATAAATAAAA
>NW_027116375.1:1173074-1197777 GCF_000696795.3 Halyomorpha halys | reverse complement strand
GCATAAATAAATATTTTTGTTTATTTATGTTGTTTTTTCCTGACCGCTGACCATCTTTTGCAATCAGTAATCTACGGTCAACTATCTACACCTCAGATATTTTATTATTTTTTTAAGATGTTACCTACTTAATATTCATGATATCGCTTCATATTCAACGTTACTGCAATTGTTGGAAACTCAATCTCTCTTCCAGCCCATATGAGGACTAATAGTAGACTAAGGCCAATGGTTTTCAATATATCGCCTTTTGATAAGCAACTTTTCATAAAAAATGCACTATATAATCAGTAGTTAGTGAATTTGGTTTTGAGAAATCTATATCTCAAAAACGATAAGACGTAAAAATTAAAGCTAGTGTAATGGACTGTAAAGTAGTTTATACGTTTATCTTCCTAGGAATAGTAGTTTCATGATATTTTACAAAATAAATTTACGAAATGTTAATATCTAGTTGAAAGGAATATGGTCCGGGTGCGGTTTTTATTTTGTTTTGACTGCCGTCAAAATAGCCCTGACGAAGCCCTGCAACGTGGGGCGAAACGTTGGCTCAATAAAATAGTATATTCTACTATTTGAGTTTTTTTGACCGCACCCGGACCATATTCCTTTCATCTTTACACACGGTCAATTAATAATCTTCCATTAATATCTAGTTGTTCCGACAAAAATTTAGACTTGAAAAAATCTCTCTCTGGGACCTTAAGACGTATAGATGTCTGTCCGCATTTTTTTTATATTCGTAAAAGTAGTAGTTTTCCTGGTCTTCGACAAAATGAATTCACAAAATGTTGATTTTTGACCTATTGATTCTCCTACGAAAATAAACGTAATAAACTACTTCATAGTACATTAAATTATCTTACATTTGAGTGCTAATAGACATTTGTACATCGAATACTTTTTGAGATACAGATATCTAAAAATAAATTCACTAACAATAATTTGGTAAATCTTTTCTGACGTTTAATAGATATAAGCAACGTTTTGCTTTTTAAAAAGCTAAATCTCGAGAACCATTAAACATAAATTGCTCTAGTAGGGCTCAATCCTTTAGCAAATTTACTCCTCTTTAAATGATGTTCTCTTAGGTTTTCTTGTATTGTTAGTAGTTATAAAGATATAGAACTCCGAATGAAACATTATTTTTTATAACGTTTTGCAACAGCTGCTATTTTTTATTCCCCTTAACTGTTAATAGATTTTTACTAGTAATTACACGTAATTTTTATTAAAGTATTCAAAAATTGGGGTAAATAACAGCCTTTTTTTTCTCCACGGGTCTTGTACTAATACCTCGCATACATTTAAGGTAGGAGCCAATGCGGAATATCGATTGCTAAATTGGACTATCGATCTGAAATAATCGACATAATTAAATCATAGGTTTGATTATTGATTGATAGCATGCTAGTTATCATGATACACAATATAACAATGTGTCAAACACATTCCCACATCTTCCACAAGGCTTTAAAAGCCGTCGACCTCCTTGGAAGAGTTTGCAAGTGATTAACTCCTGACCAATTAGGAGCGACCTAGAAAGCCGACACTAGCGCCATCTGGTCCTTTCCTTAATAGCCCCAGCCCCCTCCCCCTCGACTCCTCTCCACGCTACTTAGCACTCGACCAACAAAAAAAAAGTTCTTCCTTTGTTTAGCTACGGTTTAGAATGTTCATCATTATCAGAAGGAAATATTACGTTTCGGCCTCAATTTAAAGTACTATAACAACAAATAGACTTATCGCTATGAAGCTCAATATATTTCTAGAGCTCTATTACACTTTTATTTAATTGAAGAGAATTAATACGATTTGTCTCAAATTAAGGACATTACGTATTAGAATTCAAATATTCATTTATAAAATATAAAGAGAAATATAAGAATAGTGAATAAAAAGGAAAAACAAAAACGTTAATTATAACAATCACTGAATTAAAACATAAAAAATAATGAAATATATAATTTAAAAATTACTATTATGATTTATATAAATAAAAATACGAACATACATCTAATATCTATATACATAAAAAGGAATCTATGTCTACTGTTAGTTTAAAGTACTATAAAGTAGGTTATAACATTTATCTTTGTAGGGATAGTAGTTTTTATGATATTTCCATATGAAATGTTGTCCGAACAACTAGAAATAAATTTATTTTTGCAAATATAAAAACTAAAATAAGTTATTATATAAACTAATAAATTATTTTTAATTTAGTGCTTATGTTTTCTGAGACAGTTTTCCCAAAATAAATTGACTTTTTGTTATTTTGTTCTGAAATGTTACTTTTCAAAAGTTTTTTTTTATTAATATCATTATTGAAATTTACAACTGTATATTATATAATACATTCAGTAAATGTGATCTTAGTTAAAATGGAGTGTTACAGGCATGTAGAGAAACTACCCATTGGTAGCACTCTAATGACATTTTACATTAGCTGGTCTCGTGGCCATCTTCTTTTCAGGCACCTCGGAGGATTGTCAGGGATGGAAGAGAATGCAAGGTTAGAAACTGGGGGGTTTGAGTGGTTAGGGAGTTTATAATGGAAGGAGTGATATCTGGTTCGGGCTAGATCGGTTACATAGGGAACATTAAGGTCTTTATGTATGATTTTATTTGTGACAAAGTAAGGAGTATTGAGGATTTTATGAAGGATTTTGGATTGTAAGGATTGGATACGAGAGGAATTCGAAGGTTTAGTGGAGCCCCAAACCTCAACTCCATATGTTCAGATTGGTCTTATTACGGTCATGTAGATCAGTCTTTTGTGTTGGAAGTTTAGACCGTTTGTCTAGTAAGTGCTGTAACATTCAAAATGGACGTGCAGTTTCCCGTCCATACAGTCATGTGCGAGGATTCCAGGTTAATGGTATACATAGCTAATAATATACAAAAGTAATAATCTTATATTTTTGTCGATTGAAAGTTTTGTCGCAACTTTGTAATTTTTTAAATGAATAAAATAAAAAATATATAAGTAGCGAATCTGTTCAATAATCGTTAGTGGGATATTTAAAAAAGAAACTGTTGGACAGGATAGTAGAGGTTTACGACAGAGAGTAAAGGTGATCTGGTGGGATTTGTTAACATTTATTTTGATTCTCCAGTTAAGACACTATTCTTCAATGGATGTTATGTGTTTCTGTATAGTGCTTATAAATTCAAATTCCTTTTACATAAAGCTAACTTAATGCAACAGTAACGGTACATTTATTTAAATATTTAATTTATTTATTTATATATATATATAAAATATTTTTAAAAAAATGTACCGCTAATACCTCGTATTAGTAGTAGTAGTAAAAACCTTATGGGTCAGAGGTGTAGTACGTTATAAGAAAGTTCTGTTACTAGATCAACGGATGTGCAATGTGGTAATTTGGTCAGAATCACGCTCGACTACCAGATTTTTACCCAAATGAGGTTCCACACTTGAAGTGAATAACACACAAGGCTGCAGTGAAAAAGAAAATAATTATATTATACTAATTATATAATTAATTTAATTATATGACTATGCAGATATTTTTAATATAATAGGGGTATACATGATCTATGTTAAAGCGTGTTAAATGGAAAAACTCGTGTTAAATCGAAAAAAATTGCCTTCTTTTGCCGTGGTAAAACGAAATAACATTTAACATGGCTGAGAGTCTGTTACTTGGTCAGTTAAATCGAGAATGACGTCACACAATAGACCAGTTGAGATCGCCGCCATATTAGTTATTGTGACTTCCAATACAGTTGTCAATTAGCTCATCTTCATTCTCTTCTTCACAAGTTTGAAGATCAATAAGACACTCATAAGCTAAACTTTCACACAAATTCCACTTTTCACTCTCTCTAGGCATGTTTTAATTAATTACTTAAATCAAAACTGAAGTAAACAATAACATGAGGGTCTGGAAGGAAGGTTATAAACATAAAGGCTTATACAACAAGTTGCTGAGAAAATCCGCTAGGGGCTCTTATGCATTTAACGTTTAACATGACTTCAAATAGGGCTGCTAACAATCCTATAGTTATAACATTTAACATGGTAAAACATATAACATTTAACACAACATCATGAATACCCCTAATATAATTAAAATAGCAAATAGATAAGAAAATAATTTTAATCAGAATTATTTTAGATAACCAATAAAAAATAGTGTCATTAATTTTTTTTAATTATTGATTTAAATTTGAATAGTTAAGTAAAATTATATTTTAATGTTCTATTTTTATTTCGGCTTACCTATTTTTTTTTTTATTATTATTAAATATATTCCCAAGCGACAACTACGAAGTTAATTGAGGAATTTCTTTTTTTTTTATTTGGACGCTGCGAGAGGATAATTGCCACCAGCTGATCCGGACTGAGTACAGAGCCCCCCCTGATTGCTGCCCTCGAGGCGAGGGCTTTAATATTTTAGCCCTTCCCCCCCCCTTGAGAACTGCTACAATTAATTTTGTATCCCCCTTGGGCTAAGCCGTGTACTGATTAGTGCTTAGGGTCGCATCACGGCTGTCCGTTACTGTTGCATTAAGTTAGCTTCATGAAAAAGGAATTTGAATTTATAAACATCCTACAAACACACATAATATCCATTGATGAATAGTGTCAAAACTGGAGAATCAAACTAAATGCTAAAAAATCCCACAGGATCACCTTTCCTCTCCGTCGTAAACCTTTACCCTCCTGTCCTACAGTAGGGGTATTCATGATATTGTGTTAAATGTTAAATGTTTTACCATGTTAAATGTTATTTCGTTTACCATGGTAAAAGAAGGCAATTTTTTTCGATTTAACATGAGTTTTTCCATTTAAAACGCTTTAACATGTTAAACCAAAGATAATGAATACCCCTAGTATCCTATTAATGTCTGTTCAACAGATTCGCTACTTATATGTTTTTTGTTTTTCATTTAAAAAATTACGCCCAATAAGGTCCGACTAGATGACTATATCTATCAGTCAGGTGTCGAAATAACACATAAAAATGGTAAACATAAGTAAAATATATTAATTACAATTTTGACTATTAGAGCGTTTTTTAAACTAAATAAGTACAATATGAATTGATTTCCAGTGGCACAACTAATAATTTAATTAACAATTGCTAAAATGAAAATATAATAATAATTATTTAGAAAATTAAATAGAATAAAATAAATAATAAAAATAATTAAAAGGATTTTGAAGTGAATAATAAAGCTGAAAATTTATAATTAGTGGATTAATGTAATAATGAGAACAAAACAAGATGATACAGAATATGATAAAAATAAGGATCCAATAATATCTATTATTAATATAATCTAATATCTAATATCTATAGTAGTTTTCATGAAATTTGCTGAAAAAAAATTGATTTATAGTTATTCGGCCAAATTATCATTTTCCAATTTTATATTCATATGTGAATATCATAAAAATTACTACCCTTTAGAAGATAAGTGTCATAAACTACTTTCTAATAAGTTAAATTTTCTTCATTTTGAGAGTTGGCAGAAATATGTCCCATAAGACGCAGATTTTTTTTTTTGTCTTGAGATTAACATTTTGTGAGTTTATTTTGACGAATATCATAAAAACTACTAGTCATACAAAGATAAATATTATTAACTATTTTATAGTAAATTTAACAAGCTTCAATTTGAGCGCTGGCAGACATCAGTACGTCCAATGGTTTCTGAAATAAAGTTTTTCTTAAGTCAAACTTATTGTCCGAACAACTATAAATCAATTTATTTTAGCAAATATCGTGAAAACTACTATTCCTACGAAGGTAAAGGTCATAAACGTCTTTATAATCCATTAAACCAGCTTTAATTTGAGTGCTAATAGACATCTGTACGTCACATAGTTCCTGAGATATTGATTTCTCAAAATAAATTAACTAATTACTGATTTTTCAGTACATTTTTACGAAATGTTGTTTTTTAAAAGGCTATATCTCGAGAACTATTGAATGTAAATAGTTCTTTTAGGGCTAATATTTCAGCAAATTTGCTCTTCTTTAAATAATGTTCTTTTAGATTTTCTAGTGATGTTGGCAGTTTTTAAGATATTGAGCTCCGAATGAAAAATTAATGTTTTTTTTAAGTTTTTGAAACAGCCGCCATTTTTTATTACCCCTACATATACTTGGCAGACTCATCAATTTTGACTATTAATTATACATATTTTTCATTAAAGCAATCAAAAATTGGGGTGAGATAACTGAATTTTTTTCTTCCCGGCTCTTGTACTAATACACTTGTATTCGTTTGTGCTGCTAGACCTTTAAATGTTTGGTAAGAGTTTTCTTCAACTGTAAGCCCAAGTTTATCATCGTAAATTACTGGCTTAGGTCTTTCTCTTAGTTGGTATTCCAAATATGTCACCAGCCAAAAAGTTTCACAGCCACTGGCGAATGTCCCGTTCTTTACAAAATCCTTCCCAGAACGCCGTTGTAATGTTTCTTGCAGCTTTGTCGCTGAGAGTCCAAGCTTAAACTCATCAAATAAAAAAAATAAATTACTCGAAAATCTGCTGTTTCAATAATACAATACTAAATAATATGTAATCAATTTAAACCTATGATTTACAAAAGAAGTAGTATAAATGTATATAATATATGCTCATTATAATTAGTCGTTATTAAAAGTCTCTTCATATATGACCGTTAGGGGGCGCGCATGCATAGGTAGTTGATAGTATTATCGACTTCTACGCAAATTCTGAGAGTACGATAGTGCTGTCTCTGCAGTAAATGTTATATCGGGGGTATTCATGATGTTGTGTTAAATACATAATGTTTTGCCATGTTAAATGGTTTAAGTATAGGATTGTGAGCAGCCCTATTTAAAGTCACGTTAAATGCATAAGAGCCCCTAGCGGATTTTCTAAGCAACTTGTTTTATAAGCCTTTATGTTTATAACCTTTCCTTCCAGAGCCTAGGGAGTTTATTATGGAAGGAATAATATCGGGTTCGGACCAGATCGTTTACATAAGGAACATTTAGGTCTTTATGGAAGGTTTTATTAGTAACAAAATAAGGAGCATTGAGGATTTTACGAAGGATTTTGGATTGTAAGGATTGGATACGAGAGGAATTCGAAGGTTTAGTGGAGCCCCAAAGCTCAACCAGATGGGCCTTATTATTGAAATGTAGATCAGTCTTTTGTAATGAGTTGGAAGTTTAGATCGTTTGTCTAGTAAGTGCTGTAATAGTCGGAATCTGCGTGCAGTTTCCTGTCTTTTCAGTCTTGTGTGAGGATTCCAGGTTAGTTGTTTGTCAAGATGCAGTCCCAGATAACGAATCTGTTCTACAGGGGTAAGAGCCACATTATTAAAGTATACTGTAGGGCAGTCGGCAGGTTTACGACGAAGAGTAAATGTGATTTGATGTGATTTGTTGGGATTTATTTTTATCCTCCAATTTCGACACCATTCTTCAAGGATTATGATATGGGACTGGAGAATTTGGGATGCAATCAAAGGGATATTACTAACTGTGAGCACACATGTTTCATCAGCATACGAGGTAAGGATAGTGTTAGGAGTTGTTGGTATGTCAGGTGTATAGATGGTGTAGAGGATGGGACCAAGAATACTACCTTGAGGAACACCAGCGGATTGAAAATAGAGGGATGAATAGGAACCATTGTGGTTTACTTGGAATAATCTATTCGTAAGAAAGGAACGGATGATGAGAAAATATGTAGGAGGTAAGAATTTATGGAGTTTGTAAAGCAGTCCCGGGTGATCAAAATCCTGCTTTATATCGAAAAAGATACATTCCCGCGCAGTACATTCCGTGCTCCAAAGAAGACGAAAGTCATGTTTAATGTTAAATGCTCAACATCTCCTAGCGGATTTTCTGAGCAACTTTTTTTATAACCTTTTCTTCCAATATATCATGTTATGTTTTAATTCTAGTTTCAATTAAAGTAATTTATTACAACATGCCTAAAGTGAGTAAAAAGTGGAATTTGTGTGATAGTTTGTCCACTGAATGCCTTGTTGATCTTGTGAGGAAGAAAATCAAAATGAGCTAATTGGCAAGTGTCATTACATTATTATTATTATTGTCATCCATTGCTTTATTAGTTATAAAAACAATAACTAACGCAAACTACGAGCAAGTAACCTAACACAACAAGCAATATGGTGACGAGCTGGTCTGTTGCGTGACGTTTCCATTTAACAGACCTATTAACAGACTCTCAACCATGTTATATGTTATATCGTTTTAACATGGCAAAAGAAGGAAATATTTCTCCATTTAACAAGCTTTAACATGTTAAACTAAAGATCATGAACACCACTAATATAGGAAGATAGTCCGGGTGCCGGTCAATTATGATATCAAAATAGTAAAAGAAAACTACTTATTCTTAATCAACGTTTCGACCTACTTTGCAGGGTTCCGTTTGGGCTGAAAGAAAAAATACTTATTAAAATCTTATAACTTTATAAACATAACCATTGTTTTGAAATATTTTTTATTTTAATTTTCAATCAATTCTGTAATGTTTGTATACTGTAAAGTGATGTGAAACTTGGTTAGCAATAGATTTTTTTTTTTTTACTGTTTTGATACCTTGATACTGTATTGACCGCCACCCGGACTATCTTCCTACAATTTACTTCATACTGTCAACTATCTTCTTCCAAGTAAATGTTCTAGTTTACATGGTGGTAGTGCGGACGCCAATAGTTTCTATCCAACCACATCTGTACCTATGATTCTCCTTGATTAATTATAGCCTCATTTCAAACTGCTAATACCAAAACTCGCCTAACTGCAGCGAGGCCCTCGCAGAGATCCTAAATCCCTCCGCTATTCCAAAGCGATCAACCAGCCGGAGACTAATCCGAATCCAGCGCCACTAATCCCGAGAGATTTACTAGCTTATTCGGTCCCGTCACTGTGCGGCATTATTGTTGCATCTATCTCCTCTAAGTAGTTTTATCTGGGATCAATGATTGTGCTGGCTCAACTCCCGCCCGTGGATGCTCAACAGTAATTTACTAGCCAAACTATTTTAGAGTAGTTGTGTTGTGTAGGAGGGAATAGATTGAAGGAGATAGTTCCGGTGATTAAATGTTGTTGCGAACTGCCAGGGGTAAGTGGATTTATGAAGACGGCTGACTTTTCCAAAATGTAAAAAAAATAAAAAAATGATTTTTCATTATGAGCTCCATATCTTTAAAACTACCTGCAACACTAAAAACCTAATCGAACATCATTTAAGGTAGAGTAAACTTATAAAAATATGTGCCCTTATAGAGCTATTTACGTTCAATAGTTTCCGAGATATAGCTTTTTTTTTTTTTTTTTTAAAAAAACAGTGATACGGCGAGAGGGATGCGCTGGGATCTCTTGAGCTCTGCTCTACCCCTCACACGTGGGCGATAGAATGGGCTCAGGGATCCTCAGGTCGATTGTGTAAATATTGTATATATTATTTATCATTATGTTATTTTATTTATTTATTTTTCATACAGATAGTTTGATTATGTTCATCTTGTTTATTCTTTTGTTTGTATATATTTTCAGAGTTTTTTTTTAACTTTATTTATTTATTTTTTTAAATTTTTTTTTTTTTTTATTTTAGTATGTATGAGATCATTCATAAATGTTGCCTATTGCCCACAACTGTGTGGCAGATTGTAATATCTATCAATAAATAAATCTATCAAATAAAAAAAAAAGAAAAAAAAGCTTTTAAAAAGCAACATTTCATAAAAATAAAAAAATGTACTGAAAGATCAGTAGTAAGTGAATTTATCTTGAGAAATCTATTTCTCAAAATCATTACGCTCAGATTAAAGGTAGTTTAATGTACTATAAATTTGTCTATAATGTTTATCTTCGTAGGAGTAATAGTTTTCACGATATTTGCCAAAATAAATTTATATGTGTTGATTTCTAATTGTTGTCCGAATAAAATTTAACATTTATGAAAAATATATCTCCGTACAGTGTCATTAGACGTACAGATGTCTACAAGCTCTCAAATTAAAGTTTGTTGAAAGTACGATAAAGTAGTTCCTAACGTTTATCTTAGTAATATCAAAATGAATTTTGTATCTGAAATTTTGTCGGAATAACTTTTTTTCATTTATTAATTGTTATTTACAAATGAATAACATATATACAACAAGTAAATTTGCTGTAGGAGACATAGTGACATAATACAAACATGTGGAGAATCTACCCATTGATAGATTGTTTTCCATGGAAGGAATGGTATCTGGTTTTAGCCAAATCGGCTACATATGGGACATTGAGGTCATGAGGAATGACTTGATTTGTAAGGAGCATTAAAGATTTTACGAAGAATTTTGGACTGTAAGGATTGGATTCGGGAGGAATTTTAGATTACATTATCCTCACCACGTATGCCGATGATACCTGTCTATTGTCAGTGAACAATGATCCTTACATCGTATCCCAAACCCTCCAATACCACATCACCACCCTTCAAGAATGGAGCCAAAATTGGAGGATTAAAATTAATTCCAATAAATCCCACCAAATCACATTTACTCTTCGTCGTAAACCAATGACCTCTTGCCCTACAGTATCCTTTAATAATACCCCACTTATTCCTGTCGAATACATCCGGTACTTAGGACTACACCTTGACAAACGACTAACCTGGATTCCTCACACAAGAATGAAAAGACTGGAAACTGCACGCAGATTCCGACTACTACAGCACTTACTAGACAAACGGTCTAAACTTCCGATTCATTACAAAAGACTGATCTACATGACAATAATAAGGCCCATCTGGACATACGGAGTTGAGCTTTGGGGCTCCACTAAACCTTCGAATTCCTCTCGTATCCAATCCGTACAATCCAAAATCCTTCGTAAAATCCCCAATGCTCCTTATTTTGTTTCTAATAAAACCATCCATAAAGACCTAAATGTTCCCTATGTAACCGATCTAGCATAAAAAATGTTAAATCCTTACTATCCAAAACCTTCGTAAAATCCTTAATTTTGTTACTAATAAAACCATCCATAAAGACCTAAATGTTCCTTATGTAACCGATCTAGCCCAAACCCGATATCATTTCTTCCATATTAAACTCCATAGCCACCCAAACCCACTGGTTTCTACCCTTGCTTCCTCTTCCATTCCTGGCAATTCTCCGATACGCCTGAAAAGAAGATGGCCTCGTGACCTTATATTGTAAAATATTTTTAGATGTTATTTAGATACATGCTGTATCATATCATTATCATTATGTCATTATGATTAAATTGGCTTGTTGTATTTTTTATACAGTTGTTAATATCAATAAATAAATTTTAAAAAAACATTTCTGAACAACTGTAATATAACACTTTACAGTACATTAAACTAGCTTTAATCCGAGTACTTGCAGACATTTATACTTATTGTAGATCTTGAGATATATTTTTTCATATGTCAAACATTTTTTCCACGTTTTTCATTTGTCAGCAATTTTCGGTTTGTCAAATGTTTAATTTGTTTACTCCTATTTTTTAATACTTCCAAAAAACCCTTTGAATCGTTTATCATGACTAATTAATCTTTTGAGGACTTTTGTTATATTCTCACGATTTGCCATTCAAGATTATTATCACTAATCCTCGAATTCGTAGCCAAAAGTATCCCTCTATCAAATATTAAATCAAGTATCAGCTCGGGATTAAGTTTGTCGATCTTGTTTTAGAAAGTTTGCCTAATTAAGGAACAGGTGAAACCCGAATGGCAACTTAAGTGAACGTGTGTTAGTGAAATTAAAATATTTGTATTAATTCCATAATTAATTAATACCTTAATAAATCAACCTATTGTTACAAGGTATGCTCATTATAAACGTATAAAATAATTATGGTAATCAAGCAATTAGATTTTACATACCCGATTTTCAGTGGCTTTTTTATTTATTTATTTATTTCTTAATAATTAAATAATTTAATTAAAAAACTTTAATTATATTATTTCAATTTCTTGAGACAAGGTAATTATTTATTAAATAAATCAAAACTTGTATCCTTTTTTGTCTCAACACTTTTTATTTTAACAGTCCAACGTTTCGGCCATTATAGCCATTCTCAAGGCCACACGTGTATATGGTAGTGATTTTGTGTGGATAATTTTAATATAAGAAGAATTAGATATTGGTGATTTTAATTTTAAAAAATATGTTTTTAACTTATAATTAATGAATGACCTGGGCAGAATAGCCTGCATAACAAATTTTAAATTTTAATGTGAGGAAGAATTTATTATTGAAGATGTGCTTGAGGATGGCTAAAATGGCCAAAACATTGGACTGTTGAAAAATAAAAAGTGTGGAGACAAAAAAGGATACAAGTTTTGATTTATTTAATTAAAAACCTTCTTTAAAAGTTCAACGTTTCGGCCAATTCTGCCATCCTTAAGGATAATATTTTTTTATTAATAATTTATTTATTATTATTTACAACTGTATAAATATATATATTATGAATATATATAAATAAATTCGCTGTAAGTGATATAATGACATGAAACTAACATGTGGAGAATCTTTCCGTTAATAGAACTCCAAAAAACATTTCTAGAGGGGGAGATCTCGAGGCCATCTTCTGTTAGACACCTAGGAGGATTATTAAGTAATCAAGGAGAAGCCAGATTAGAAACGAGTTGGTTTGGGTAGTTGGGAAGTTTATCATGGAAGGGTTGGTATCTGGTTCTGGCCAAGTCGGCAACATATGAAACATTGAGATCCTGATAGATGACTTGATTTATTATAAAGTAAGGAGCATTAAGGATTTCGGACAGTAAGAATTGGATTCGAGAGGAATTTGATGGTTTAGTGTAGCCCCAAAGCTCAACTCCGTATGTCCAGATAGGCCTTATAATAGTCATGTAGACCAGTCTTTTGTAATGAGTTGGAAGTTTAGACCGTTTGTCTAGTAAATGTTGTGATAGTCGAAATCGACGAGCAGTTCTAGCAAATTTAATGTTAAATTATAAGGGATGTAGAGAAACTTTCTATTAGTAGCACTCTAATAACATTCCTATATTAGGTCTCGTGGTCATCTTCTTTTCATGCACCTCGGAGGATTGTCAGTTACGGAAGAAGAAGCAGGGTTAGAAACAAATGGGTTAGGGTAGTAAAGGATTTTAGAAACGAAGTATTAGTATCTGGTTCAGGCTAGATCGGTTGCATATGGAACATTAAGATCTTTATGGATAAAGTAAGGAGCATTGAGGATTTTACGAAAGATTTTGTTCTGAAGGGATTGGATACGATAGGAATTTCAAGGTTTCGTGGAGCCCCAAAGCCCAACTCCGTATGTCCAGATAGGTCTCATTATTGTCATGTAGATCAGTCTTTTGTAATGTGTTGGAAGTTTAGACCGTTTGTCTAGTAAGTGTTGTAATAGTCGGAATCGACGAGCAGTTTCTTGTCTTTTTAGTTTTGTATGAGGACATCATGTCAGTCGTTTTTCCAGATGTAGTCGTAAATAACGGATCTCTTCGACAGGAATAAGAGGGGTATTATTAAAGGATACTCTGGAGCAAGAAGTCATGGGTTTACGACGAAGGGTAAAAAATAAAATAAAATTTAATTTCATTTAAAATATACATATATATTGTCAGTGAAGTAATTTTTCCTATCAATTATTTAATATTTAATTGTTATATCTTCACTTAAATTACTTATAGCCAATAACTGGTGCACTTATCCTAATACCTTAGTAAAGATATTCAGGACATGCTGTCTTCAGGTCAACGATCGGACAGATGTAGAGGGGAAATTTATACTTCTGCCTTGTTTCGAATCCTTCTACTCCCTCTCCTCCCCCCCCCCCACAAACTTGCTCCTAAATCAGTCTTTTGTAATGTGTTGGAAGTTTAGACCGTTTGTCTAGTAAGTGCTGTAATAGTCGGAATCGACGAGCAGTTTCCTGTCTTTTCAGTGCATAATCTTAAATACCCTATTTTGTCACTCTTCACATTAAAGAAATAAATAAATTACAAATTAACTCAATACTTTAATCGTTTCCTTCTTCTTTTTTTTTATCGCAATATAATTTCAGTTTCTAGGAACTTAACGTTTTTGAACTAGGCTGTTTACAAACACACTCACAGACCATTTTCCGAGACTTGGTTATATGGACACAGAGGATCTCAAAACGTGTGGTCCCGATTCGAATTCGAAATTTTGCACGCACTCAATACTTGCCCTAATTATGAAATCCATGGAAGTAATAATCAATTTTCGCTAAAGATTGACACGCGTTGACAAATTTTCCCTACCGCTCCTAAGAGCTCTATAAGAAGCGATGACCCGAAGAGGTAGAGGTACAGAGTAAACAACTTAGAGCTGGGAGAGTCGACCTAATGAGGCTGCATCACCCTGGCGCTAATGGCTGTCCTCTCCAGTCCCTAAATAGCGGTCTGTCCTGTCTCTTCCCTTGTCCTGTCCTGGGAATATTATTACAAAGGAAGGATATAAACGTTCTGGATGAAATAATAAATTATATATACTATTTTTTAAATTTATTTATTGATATTTAATAATAATAATAAAGGCATAACAAACCCGATGGTTCGATCCCGATACTACCAAACGCTCTCTCCATCCTCCCATCTACGTTTCGCTCCACCCCTCGGACGTTTACCCGTTGGTTCAGTGTTTATTAACATTTTAGGGATCCGCTCGTTACTAAGCCCTACAACCTTACACGCTGCAATGCTATTACTGGAATTATATTTACCAGAGGTCCCTTAATTCAGCGTTGTGTAATCTTCTAAATTCTTCTGTTAATTCATCCTTTTTCGGTCCGAATATTTTGCGTAATACTTTATTTTCGAAAACCTAAAAACGTTGTTCATCCCTTTGTGTAAGAGGCCAAGTCTCACATCCATAAAGAACAGTGGGAAGGATAATGGTTTTGTAAATTCTAATTTTTAAGTTTTTCGATAGAAGGGCGAGCTAAGCAGTTTCGAAATTTATTAGATAGATATAGGAGGAAATACGTTTGAACAGGTAGATAGGTTTAAGTATTTAGGTTCTACGGTAGCTAGAAAAAACGAAATTGATGAGGAAATAAAAGCTTGAATTAATAAAAGGTTGAAGGTGGGAAATGCTTGTTATTTTATTATATTATAATTATAATGATATTACATATAGAGAAACTACGTCAGTTAAAAATCTTTATGTGTGGGACACCACATATTTTCCGTCGAACCATAGCTACCCTGAAAGTTTATTCCGAATATTACAGCACTTACTAGAGAAACTGTCTAAACTTCCAATCTATTACAATGTACTGATCTACATGATTATAATAAGGACATACGGAGTTGAGCTTTGGAGCTCCACTAAACCTTCGAATTCCTCTAGTATCCCATCCTCAATGCTCCTTACTTTGTCACGAATAAAATCATCCATAAAGACCTTGATGTTCCATTAGTAATCCATCTAGCCCGAAACAGATATCAATCCTTCCATTATAAACTCCCTAACCACTCAAACCCACTAGTTTCTAACCTTGCTTTCTCTTCTATTCCTGACAATCCTCCTAGTCGCCTGAAAAGAAAATGGGCCTGAGACTTTCTAATGTAGAAATATTAATCGAGTGCTACCAATGGGTAGTTTATCTGTATGCCTTTTTTTTTTATCACGTATCGGCCACTAAGGACCACGTGAATATCAATGGTTAGGCCTCTTCCAGAGTTTTGATTTTCTTTCTTCCCGTCGCAGTTTCATGATCCTCGGCTGCCTTTCTTCGGACCACTTCGTACCTTTTTTTTCCTCTTCCAATATTGATGAGATTTTTCAATGTTTTCCTGTACGTATCTCTATCTAGACTGTCGGTATCTGAAATTTTAAGTCTTTTTAGTTCCTCTCTCATTTGCCTCGTGTATCCTGCCATGTTTTTGAAGCTAACAATTTTTTTAATGATCTTCTTATTCAATATTTCCTCTACCATCCTCTCCATGTGCCCATAGATCATCAGCCTTCTGATTCTCGTCTTGGTTTCCAGGTCATTGATTTTTCTGTAGATCTTTTCGTTAGATCTTAGCCTCTAACCTTCTTGTGTTTTCCTGAGCCCATAGATTTTCCTTAAGATCCTCCTCTCTATTTTAGCAGCTTTTCTAAGTTGGGTAAGCATGTGGTCTCCACCCCGTATAAAATCACAGGCCTTATCACAACTTTGTAATGCCTTAACTTTGCATTGGAGGAGAGGTTTTTATTATTGTAAATTTTAGCTTAAATTTTCTAATTCGGCGTTTTTTCTCGGATGCTCTCTTTCTCAAAACCGTTGTGACATATTATTTTCCATAAGTACTTAAATTTTCTGGCCACTTTTATTCTTCCATATACAGTGTTTTCTATTTTTTTCTTGAAAGTTACTTCAATAGTCATGAGCTCTGTTTTTCATGTGATATTTGTAGGCCTGCTTTTTCTGATATTATTTGTAGGGTATTTATTATCTGATTCTGCCAACAGTGCGAGATCGTCGGCAAATGCCAAACAACTCACTTTTGCATGATTTTTTTGTTCCCTACTATGGCTCCTGAGTTATTTTTTTTCCAGGATTCCTTCCTGATTTTATCCAGGACTATGTTGAAAAGTATTTGCTTATAAGACCCTGAAATTTCACTTTAGATTTTATATCTGTCAGAGTTAGTTTTATCAGATTTATTGTTTTCTGGTCTACTCCTTACTATATCAGGATTTCCAATAGGGTTTCTCTATCCACAGAATCGTAGGCCTTTTTAACATCATTATGATCTTACATCAAATTTACTAGATATATTGTTATGTAAATACTAATAACTATAAATAAAATTTAAAAAAAAGGTTGGTGTATTGATTTAAATTATCACTTGTTAAATAATTTGATTACTTTCCTCAGGCCCTATACTTCAAAAGAACTTTTATTCCCTAATATTAACGTAGAGAACATAATGTGCTAAGACCAGACCTGAAGGGGTCGGGGTAAAATACAGAGAGAGCTAAATAATTACCAACAGCTGCTGGAAGTAGCCCCCCCACCTTTGAGAACATCAAAGATAAGGACGAAGGAACCCTCTTGTGGGTGCCCAGTCGTGGCACCTTCTGATCTAGCTGGCTGTGGGTTCTTTGGGTATGGAGGCAATTCACAGCATTTACAGTTTCCGATTGTTGGTAATAATAAATAAGTGAAACGTTCTTAAATCTTTCAAATATAAAAAAAAAAAATTAACAATTGCTGAATGTGTAAATAGTATAGTAAACCTCAAATTAAACTATGGTTACACTCAAAAATTCACAATCCTAAAAACAGATGTTTAGCGCAAACAACTTTGGCTGTATTCATGTAATTAATGATTATACTTTCTAAAACAGTTATTTCTTTATTTTAATACTTTGGGACAATACTTCCCCTTAATATATATTTCATATGTAGAAAAGTGAAAGTAAAATCTGGCTATTATCATAACAACCCGTTAAAAAAGAAAAACATTTATAGGAAGATAGTAGATTTACCGTATATAATTAATTTTAAAAAATAGGTAAGAAGTAGTTTTAGTATAGGTATATAAGTTAATACTCACAATGTAATTCAGATATAAGCCACTCACTATTTTCATTGTTTGTCATAATGTTCAATTTCTAGATTCCATTTATTTATTTAATTTTTCAATTTTTTAGACACTACTTGCATATCTTATATTATACATATCTTCTTACCTACATGATATTATATTAGTCACTGTTTTACTACCATACAATTCCACAAATATCAATCAATTAAAATTTTGTACTATTCAATTATCAGTTATCATTTTTTATCATTTATGATTTAATTCAATATTTTATATAATTCTAAATTTGTTTGTATACTATTCCTTTTCAATTGTATGTTACTCTAAATGTTGTTGTTATCTCTTTTGTTCTATAGCCCTAATGAAGACCTGAAACTCAGGTCGAAACGTCGGCATAAAATAAATAAATATGGTTTTGTTTATTTATGTTGTTCTTTGCTGACCGCACCCCCCGACAAACTTCTTCAAGTTTAACTATTTCACTAAAATCAAGTTTTCGAACTTTAACAAAAAAATAAAAAAACTACCGACTACAGGTAAAACAATACATTTATTAAAACCCTGTTGCAATATCAGAGTCGATAGAATCAAAGATATTTATTTTCAATGGCTCTTCAAACATCCGCAATGACACTAATAACAGACCCGGGCGACAAAGAGCGATCACCGCCGGGATATGACCCCTACCTGCCGGCCGAACGCAATAACCCGACCCGCCTAGCTAGGGCTGTGATTCAGGGAGCCAATTACTCGAGAGGAGAGATGTCATCTGCCCAGTGTCGTTATTAAAAAATCCCCGGATATTGTGTGCGACACTGGGGCTAATTGGTGTCTCCCCTTCAGCAGCCCTCTCCTTACCGCCCCTTTGATAGGGGGTAGCAATTAACATTCGATGTCCTCTGGCTTATATATAGGCAATACACAGGGATAGGATTTTCATAAAATTGTATCTAGCTTAATATTCTGCGAAACCTCTATAGAAAATCGAAACATGAAAAAGGCATTCATTTTATATTGCACGAAATTGCTTTTTTGAGTTTTAATCATTGTTTCATTTACCTGCGATTCTAGAAAAAATAAAAAAAGATAATGTCATATTTAAATAAAAATACTTCTAGTAAAGTTAATGTAAAATCACAATATGATATAGGCATGTTTAGAAACTACTCGTTGGTACTCTAATAATATTTCTACGTCAGAAGGTCTCGACTCTATCTTCTTTTCAGGCATCTCGGGGGATTTTCAGGAATGGAAGAGGAAGCAAGGTTAGAAACTAGTGAGGAGTTTGGGTGGTCTGATATTTTATAATCGAAGGACTGATATCTGGTTCCGGCTAGATATGGAACATTAAGGTCTTTATGAATGATTCTATTTGTGACAAAGTAAGGAGCATTGAGGATTTTGGATTGTAAGGATTGGATCCGAGAGGAATTTGAAGTCATGTTAAACGCTAAATGCATAAGAGTCCCTAGCGGATTTTCTCAGATACTTGTTTTATAAGCCTTTATGTGTATAACCTTCCCTTCCAGAGCCTCATGTTATTGTTTACTTCGAATTTGATTTAAGTTTCAGTTTGGATTTAAGCAATTTATTACAACATGCCTAGAGTGAGTGAAAAGTGGAATTTGTATGAAAGTTTAGCTTATGAGTGTCTTATTGATCTTCAAACTTGTGAGGAAAAGAATGGAGATGAGCTAATTGACAACTGTATTGAAAGTTTTTGAGTTTAGGTTGTTACTAATTTTCAATATTTTATTATGCATCTTTGAATAAAATTATTAGGTTCTAAGAAAAATTATATCTAATAAAAGTTGTTATTATATCTATTACCCACTTTTTTAGTATTTATTGTATTAATGAACCCATTATCCTCCTATCTTCAAACCTTATGTATTGTTTAAGAATAAAATCACTTATTTTCAGTAATTTTTTTGAAGATTATACGAAGCTTCAGCTCCTCCGCAATCCTTTCCTTTCCAAATTCAAATCGCTCCCTATCCAACACAAGGCGGTCTGCTAATACCTCTTCTGTTATTTTTTCTCCGTTGTATTATTAAAGTTATCCCAATAACAGGGGTATGAAATAATAACTAGCACAAACTCGAAAGAACTAACCTGACACAACAAACAAAAATGGTGGCGAGCTCAGCTGGCTATTGTGTGACGTCATTCTCCATTTAACAGACCAAGTAACAGACTCTCAGCCATGTTACATGTTATTTCGTTTTACCACGGCAAAAGAAGGCAATTTTTTTTCATTTAACATGTTAAACTAAAGATCATGAATACCCCTATTAAATTAATTAAGTAATTTTTAACTCTTGCTATTTTTGTTCCTACACATCAACGACTAGATTTTTCTGAGAGGCAACCGTTCCGACAAAGCCGTGATATGATTCCCAGGCCGCCCTAATGTTTGATTATGGCGGACAAATTATCGGCTTTAATCGAGACTAACTGTAATTAGCTGCCATAGGCAATCGACCAATTTCCACAAGAAGGGTTAATTAATTAACCGAGACTATTTAGCAGTAGAGCAGAAGAGGGCGCTGCTAGGGGGGCTTCGACCCCCCCCCCTAATCGGATCGGGAGCCAGTACAAACAGCCATTGTGTCCCCCGGCTCTGCTAATTGGTCTCTGTCATCGATCGCTCTAATCCTCGTCGGCCCTGTCTATCAGGTCTCCGTACAATATCCACTGCCACTAGCATCATTTTTAAAAAAATATATAAGCAGGTACAAAAGAACTTGACTCATCCTAATAAAATACTTCGAATCCCCCTCAAAAAATATATATATACCAATGTATAAATATTTTTTAAAGAAACTCTTGTACAGTAAACACCTTGGAAAGCAAATTGGAAATTTCAAACAATAAATCCTTATTAGAAGAAGATGACCTATGAAGTAGATTCTATTTTTAATTTATTATTTTTATATTTTTATTAGATTTTATGTTTTATGTTTATGTGGTCAGCAAAGAAAAAGATAAATAAACAAAAAAATATTTATAATTATGAGAGATAGTTGACCGTGGATGATAAATGAGGAGAAGATGGTTGGGGGTGCGGTCAATGAAAAACACAAATAGGTATGATTAACTTATTTTAATGTGCCGACGTTTCGGCTAGAGTTTCTAGCCTTCTTCAGGGCTAAAAACAAAACAAGATAACAACCACAGTAAGTTTAGAAAAATAAAAAATATAAAAAGAAAGTATAAACAAAAAAAAAAAATTTTTTTATGTCGACGTTTCGACCTGAGTTTCAGGTTTTCATCAGGGCTATAGAACAAAAGAGATAACCATCATTTAAAGAAACATACAATTGAAAAGAAGTAGTATATAAACAAATTTGGAATTATACAAAATATAGAATTGAATAATAAATAATAAAAATTACAATTGATAATTGAATGATAAAAAATAATTGATTGGTAATCATAGAATTAGATAGCAGCAGATTAAAAACAGTGAAAGATAATATATAATACCATGTAGGTAAGAAGATATGTAAGTAGTGTCTAAAAAACTGAAAAAACAAATAATGAATCTACAAATTAAACAATATGACCGAAAATGAAACATAGTGCGTGAGTGACTTATATCTGAATTACTGAGTATTAACTTATATATCTATACATATAAATATAAATAAATATACACATATATAATATAGGAAATAGGTAGAAGAAGAAATATGGTGAATGGGAAATGAATAATGTAAGAAATATGAGAACGAGAGAAGAGACTCACAGTCAAGTAGAGAAGGTAGGCTAAAACTGATTGATTTGTAGTAAGGCACACTAGAGTGGGCGACGAAAGAACAAAGGAAACGTAACTATCGAGAAAGACCGTTAAGGCAAAACAGTTGATACGAAATGAAAATGATAAAATAGAAATAAAGTTACAAATTAAAAAAATTTTGTTTACATTTTTTACACCTACCTCGGTTCTTCTTTTATAATTGGTTAACAGTAATAAAAAAAAATGTACAAATGTGAACTATGATAGAATTTTATAATTAACTAAAGGAGAGAAATCGATAAATAGAAACAGCAATTTAGATATTGGTTAACAGTAATAAAAAAATGTACAAATATTGAACCAATTCAAGAGATTGTGAGTGATGGTATCAGAGGAATTGTTCTCTGATACATCACGAACAAATCATTAAACGAAATATTATTTGTGACTTACAACATAAAAAAAGTATAAACCTGTTCATGTATGACTCAAAACCCCAAAATCCGTAGTTTCTAATAATATAAAAATAATTGAAAATAAATCTCTTATTTGTGCCGACGTTTCAGCCTAAATTTTAGACCTTCATCAGGGCTGGAAAGAAAGAGTGCACTCCCGACCATCTCCTAATTTTAATCAATAATTTTTTATTAAATGGGAGATAAATAGTACTATTTTCACTTAATATTTTTTTCAAAAAGTCCTTCATTGAATTTTGTTTATATTTAAATCCTAGCGTATTATAATAAATAATTTAATATGTACTGAAAAATATTTTTTGGAAGGGGAGAAGAGGTTGTTAATGGTTCACTTGTGCACGCGTCAACCCAAGAGCTATTAAGTGGAGTATGCATGCCTCGTTTACCGTTGTATTTATGTCAACGAATCTACACAAAAGAATAATAGCGATTCTTTTTTTGATTTACAAAAAAATAAATAATTTATATGTATAAATAGTTGACCGCATGATAAAAGAAAATGGCAGAAGATGAAGAAATAGTAGCGAAAAAGTCTTTGTAAATGCCATTAAAATAGACAGTAGGAAGATGGTTCGTGTAGCGGTCACAAATAGAAGGAACAACTATTTATTAGTATCAGACGTTTCGGCCCACTTGGCAAGGCTTCATCTGGGCTTAGTCCTGTAAGTAGAATAAATGAAAGTATAGATGATAACAGTAGAAGCCCTTACCATCTTCCGCTATTTAAATATAGTTTACATGAAATTTATAAAGAAAAAAATGTTATAAATATATCATTATATATGATATTAAAAACAGAAGTATAAGAAGTGATAGAAGCAATCATTTTTTTTAATTATTTATTTAATGTAATTTACAACTGTACAAAATAATACAATAGGTAAATACGTAGTATGTTATATATACACTTGAAAATCTTGGGAAGGAACCACCACCACCCATTGGTGGTACTTCAAACATTAATTTAAATTAGAAGGTCCCGTGGCCATCTTCTTTTCAGACGCCTCGGAGGATTATCAGGGATAGTTAAGGATGAAAGATTAAGAATTAATGGGTTAGGATGGTTAAGGAGTTTGGAATTAAAAGACGCATATCTGTTTTGGGTCAAATCTGCAACGAATGGGATGTTAAGGTCTTTGTGAATGAGTTTGTTTGTGACGTAATATGGAGCATCAAGTATTTTACGTAGGATTTTGGATTGTAACGATTGGATGCGGGAAGAATTTGATGGTTTGGTGGAGCCCCAGAGCTCAATTCCATATGTCCAAATTGGCCTCATTATTGTAGTGTATACTAATTTATTGTAGTGAATGGGAAGTTTAGAGCGTTTGTCAAGTAAGTGTTGTAGCAATCGGAATCTACGAGCAGTTTCTTGTCGTTTTAGTCCTGTGTGTGGATTCCAAGTAAGGCTCCTGTGAAGATGGAGTCCTAAGTATCGAATCTGTTCAACAGGCATTAGTGGTGTATTTAGAAAGGATACTGTAGGACAGGAAGGTAGAGGTTTACGACGGAGAGTAAAGGTGATCTGGTGGGATTTGTCAGGATTTATTTTGATTCTCCAGTTTTTACACCATTCTTCAATAGATGCTATGTGTGCCTGTAGTGTTTGTGATGCATTAGTTGGGTCGTTGTTTACAGAAAGTATACATGTGTCATCAGCGTATGTTGTTAGGACTGTGTTAGGGTGGGTTGGGATGTCAGCTGTATAAACCGTATAAAGAATGGGACCTAAGATACTACCTTGAGGAACACCGGCGGACTGAGAAAAGAGAGATGAGTAAGCTAGGTTATGATTTACTTTAAAGGTTCTATCAGTGAGGTAGGAGCGGATTATAAGGAAATATGTTGGGGATAGGAATTGACGAAGTTTATAGAACAGACCTGGATGCCAGACTCGAAGCAATCATTTAAAACCAAATAGTAAGTAAACTGAGAAATGTAAAATGGCTTCAAAACGGCGGACAATAAAATGTTTTATAGGTCATATCTATCTAGTCCTGTTATAAAGATATAGGATAGAGGTCCAGAGTGTATTGGAAGCATTGATCGAAAGATATTTTGAAGTCCAGCATATGATTCTTTCTTGATGGTTGCTGGATTTGCCCAGAATTTTTATTTAGGGCTTAGACGAGTAAACGTCCAAGGGGTAGATGGGAAGATTACGTTAAGTCTGATTTGGTAGAGTTGAATTTGGAGGGATGCCACAGTACAGAAGAATGTAGAGAACGATTGATGGTATCGGCATCGAATCTTCGGGTTCGCTATGCCTTTATTAAATAATTAAATATTAATGAAATAAACCCCTTTCCTGTTATGAAACATTCATAGCGATCTGTCAGTGATGTTGACCACAATCGGCCATAACGACCCCAAGACCCTCCTATGACAGAAGTTTCTCCCGAACTCACTCCCTGAACTGTTTCTATTAATTCCTCTTGACACAGTAGCTATTATTAATGACCCCCATCCCGAGTGGGATGTAATAAAGATTTCAGGGGCAGTGACAGGTATAAAGGGCTCGTCCTAATTGTTTCCACAGCCTCTTCCGGAAATATTTCAAGAGGGGAGTCCCCAAAGCCGGGATTTCCGGTCCCCCCCCCCGCTTCCACGGTAGCAGCAACGCGGTGGGTCTTCCTCTTGCTTGGATTAATGTTTCCTTAACTTATCAAATCTGGATATAATATTTAACAATTAACAATTAAAATTTAAATTCACACCTCATATCAAAATTTAAAATTGTTTTACAGGCTATTCGCGTTACAGGTCATTAATTATAAGTCAAAATCACCCTTTTTTTTTAAAAAAACTTCATTAATTTTTAAAACTTTTTTTTTTTATTATTTATTTATTGTAATTTACGACTGTACAAAATAATACAATAGGTAAATATGTAGTATGTTTCATATACACTTGAAAATC
>NW_027116375.1:1168428-1172419 GCF_000696795.3 Halyomorpha halys | reverse complement strand
GGATGTTAAGGTCTTTATGAATGAGTTTATTTGTGACGTAATAAGGACCATCAAGGATTTTACGTAGGATTTTAGATTGTAACGATTGGATGCGGGAAGAATTTGATGGTTTGGTGGAGCCCCAGAGCTCAATTCCAAAGGTCCAAATTGGTCTGATTATTGTAGTGTATACTAATATTTTGAATAGGAAGTTTAGAGCGTTTGTCAAGTAAGTGTTGTAGCAATCGGAATCTACGAGCAGTTTCTTGTCGTTTCAGTCTTGTGTGTGGATTCCAAGTAAGTATCTTGTCAAGATGGAGTCCTATGTATCGAATCTGTTCAACAGGCATTAGTGGAGTATTTAGAAAGGATACTGTAGGACATGAGGTAAAAAATATTAAATAAATAAAAAAAGTTATGTACAATCATATTGTTGAATTTTTAAACTATTTTTCCTAACACTTTATATAACACCCTCCTGCAGGAATTAGTTCGGATTGCCGAGATTAAACTGTATATAAAATAAAAAATGCGTTGCCATGGATGTTTGTTTTTTATTTTTTATATAAGATAATAATTCTATATTGCAAATTATTTATCACGGTAATTTCACTCACTACTTATATCGATTTATAGCAGTAGATGGTAGCTGAGTTACGGTAGTCGATCCATCGATGCACGGTAGCTCTCTATTTTGACTGTTTTAGCATGTGATATACGGCTGATATATACTTTCGTGGGATGCCTATCAAAGGCAGGCGGTGGCGATCATGAAGGCTCTGCCAGATGCCACTTCCACTCTCATCTCCCTTACATTACCTTCATCTGATCCATCCGCTTGGAAATGCTGTTACCGAAAGGTTAGCTATGCCTGTAAAGTGAATCTCCTCTTTGCCTAAGGACGGAATCAATGTCTAGACCAGTTGTGGCGTTCTGTTGATTATTTTTGAACAAGTTTTTTTTTTTTTGAAGACCTATGATTGACAGTGTGTAACAATAAAAAGGGTTCGGTAAAATAAAAACTGAGATAGTCGTAAAATTATTTATAATGATAGTACAAGAGCCGGGAAGAAAAAAAGGCAGTTATCTCACCCCAATTTTTGGTTACTTTAATGAAAACTATGTATAATTACTAGTCAAAATTGATGAGTCTGCCAAGTATAGGTAGGAGGAATAAAAAATGGCGGCTGTTTCAAAACCTTAAAAAAAAAAATTTCATTCAAATCTCTATATCTTATAAAGTAGGAACAACACAACAAAACCTAGGAGAACGTCATTTAAAGAAGAGTAAATTTGCTGAAACATTAGCCCTAAAAGAGCTATTTACGTCCAATAGTTCTCGAGATATAGCTTTTTATTTTAAAAAGCAACATTTCTTAAAATTCTAGTGAAAGATTAGTAGTTAGTTAATTTATTTTGAGAAATCTATATCTCAGGAACTATGTGACGTACAGATGTCTATTAGCACTCAAATTAAAGCTAGTTTAATGGACTATAAAGTAGTTTATGACCTTTACCTTCGTAGGAATAGTAGTTTTAAAGTTTGATTTATGAAAAACTTCAGAAACCATTGGACGTACAGATGTCTGCCAGAGCTCAAATTAAAGCTAGTTATATTTACTACAGAATAATTAATAATGTTTATCTTTGTAGGACTAGTAGTTGTTATGATATTTGACAAAATAAACTCACAAAATGTTAATTTCTTGTTGTTCGTATAAAATGTTGGATTTTTGAAAAAATATATCTCTAGATTCATAAGACGCACATATGTCTGCCAATACACAAAATAAAGGAAATTCAACCTACTGTAAAGTAGTTTATGACACTTATCTTCGTAGGGGTTGTAGTTGTTATGATATTCACATTTGAATATAAATTTGGCAAATGAAAATTTGTCCGAACAACTAGCTGTAATTTGAGGGTGTAATAGACATCTGTATGTCAAATGGCTTTTGAGATATAGATTTTTCAAAATAAATTCACTAACTACTGATCTTTCAGTACGTCCCATACAACATAAAATTAAAAAGAAACCGACAAATTTGGAAATATACATAAAAATGAATTATAATTGATTAATAACATGGAATTAGACAGTAGCAGATAGATAACAATGAAAGATGAAATATAATATTATATAGGTAAGAATATATGTATAGGATATGTTAGTAGAGTCTAAAACATTGTACATATCGTCTTAAATATATAATATAATATTTCATCTTTCATTGTTATCAATCTACTACTGTCTAGTTCCATGGTTATTAACTATTTTTCATTTTCGATTCATTATTATGTATATTTCCAAATTTGTTAGTTTATTATTTCTTTTTATTTAGCGCACTTGCTCAGCCTCCACTGGCTCATTACCAGTGATGCGGCGAGAGGGATGTGCTGGGATCTCTTGGGCTCTGCTCTACCCCTCACACGTGGGGGATAGAGTGGGCTCAAGGATCCTCAGGTCGATTGTGTAAATGTGACTAGAGACTATATTATTTTTATTATTACTTTATTTTATTTTATTTTTTTATGATTATGTTCATTTTCTTTATTCTTCTGTTTGTATATATTTTAAGAGAGATTTAATTTATTTTTGTGTGTTTTTTTCCATTTATTTATTTATTTTTATTCTTAATTTATTTTATTCTAGTATGAATGTGATCATTCATCACTATTACCTATTGTCCACAACTATGAAGCAGATTGTAATATCTATCAATAAATAAAAGTTTATTTATAAAAATAAAAAAAAATATTTCTTTTTAACTTTATGTTTCTCTGAATGATAGTTGATATCTCTTATTATTTTATAGCCCTGGTCAAGACCTGAAACTCAGCTCGAAACGTCGGCACAAACAAATAATTTTTTGTTAATTAGTATTTTTTTTTTGTTAAAACTATTTATGATGAGCCAACGTTTCGCCCCACCTTGCTGGGCTTCATCAGAGGTAAAAATAGACATAGACACTGCAATGAACAAAGGAAGGTTTTAGACAATTAATGAAAACGGAAATAATAACATATAAAAAAAGTTTGTACTGTATTATATATTTCTTCTGTTTATTTTTTATCTGTTATTAATTCTGCTTCATTAATTATCTAAAACGTTTTATTATTATTATTTAATTTTTCTGTACACACTTTTTTTCCTCATTTTATTGTTTGTATCTTTTTTTCAGCCCTCATAAAGTCCTACAACGTGGAGCGAAATGTTGATTCATAATTCAGTTTTTCTTTGATCTCACCCAGATCATCTTCCTTTTTTAAATTTATTTTTTTTAAATTAAAAATTGTTGAAAGATTTCACGAAGGCGGTAAAAAGGTACTAAAATAGAAGAAAAACAATTTATTATTAACCCACGTTTATTTTATTTTTTAATCAGGGTTGTATCAGAGCTGATTCATGATAGTACAAGAGCCGGGAAGAAAAAATGGCAGTTATTTCACTCCAATTTTTATTACTTTAATGAAAACTATGTCTTATTAATAGACAAAATTTAGGTTTCTGCCAAGTATAGGCAGAGGAATACAAAATGGCGGCTGCTTCAAAGCGTTAAAAAAAAAAATGTTTTCACTCGGAGCTCTATATCTTAAAAATTACCAACAACTTAAGAGGACATTATTTAAAGAAGAATAAATTTGCCGAAATATGAGCCATAATAGAGCTATTTACGTTAAATAGTTTTCGAGATATAGCATTTTAAAATGGTCATTGCCCCTTCTGCATCTAGCTAGCTCAGTTATTAATTGGATTTTTAGGTTAGAGTACCTCACACTAGCTAGAAAGGTACTTAAATTGCCTCATAAAAATATACTGAAAGATTAGTAGTAAGTGAATTTATTTTGTGAAATCTATATCTGAGGAACTATGTGACGTATAGATTCTATTAGTACTCAAATTAAAGCTAGATTAATGTACTATACAGTGTTTTATGACCTTCATCTTTGTTGAAATAGTAGTTAATATTGATTTATTGTTTTTGGGACAATAAGTTTAATTTATGAAAAA
>NW_027116375.1:1163283-1168371 GCF_000696795.3 Halyomorpha halys | reverse complement strand
ATGAAAGCTATTTAAATTTACTATAAAATAGTTAATAATGTTTACTTTTGTAGGTTTAGTAGTTTTTATGATATTTGACAAAATAGATTCACAAAATGTTAATTTCTAGATTTTTTGGATAAAATGTTTGATTTTTGAAAAAATATATCTCTAGAACCATAAGACGTATGTATGTCTGCTAGCACTCAAAATAAAGGTAATTTATCTCACTATAAAGTAGTTCATGACTCGTATCTTCGTAGGGGTAGTAGTGTTTATGATATTCGTATATGAATATAAATTTTGCAATTGAAATTTTGTCTGAATAACTATAAATCTAAAATTTATTTTAGAAAATAATATGAAAACTACAACTCCTACGAAGATAAACGTCATAAACTATTTTATAGTCCATTAAACTTGCTTTAATTTGAGTGCTAATAGACAACTATACGCCGAATGTTTCCTGAGATATAGATCCCTCAAAATTAATTCACCAACCACTGATCTTTCAGTACATTTTTTTAAAAAACTATATCTCGAGAAGTATTGAACGTAAATAGCTCTATTAGGGCTCATATTTTATTAAATTTACTCTACTTTAAATAATATTCTCTTAAATTTTCTGGTGTTGGTAATTTTAAAGATACGGTGCTCCGAATGAAAAAAAAAATTTAAGGTTTTGAAACAGCCGCCATTTTTTATTCCCCCTACCTATACTTGGCAGACTCATCAATTTTTAGTAATTATACATAGTTTTCATTAAAGTAATAGAAAATTGAGTTGAAATAACTAACTTTTTTTCCCACTTGGGCTCTTGTACTATTAGAATTTGCAAATGCTTTGGAGGCAATTGCCTATAGTTGGCCAAGTTTTTGATTCCCCTAGTGGCAAGTCACATGCCCTCATCCTCACGACAGCTAACACGGCGCTCTAATGAGCCATTGTGCTTGGACCCTTTGTTTACCTCCCGGCTCTGTGTAGTGGCTCTGTCAGCCAGCCCTATCTGCCCCTTTCAGTCCTTGTTCGCTCTTCGATTGTTCCAGGGTCAATTAATCGATCGATTATGTTGTGTATCCCAACTCGAACGGATGGTGAACCTCCACCGGACCCCCCGTCAGAAGAGACGGCGGGAGGGACTCAAATCGTCGTGCCTTGGGTTCCCTTTAAAAGTTGACTAGGGTATGTTCATAGCCTTTTAATTATTTTATATACTCATTTTTGGGTTTTTTCACATCTTCACCAGTTTTCTTTGAAAAATACTTATATACTTATAAAGTTAATGATCTTTTACTGGAAGAGTTTCTGGAATTAAATTGAATTTGGTGAATGACACAAATCTTTCTTGTTTAATTGTAATAATTATATGCACTATGTACATAATAACGAACTAGGGAGCATTAAGGATTTAGGACTGTAAGGATTGGATACGAGTGGAATTCGATTCTTTAGTGGAGCCCCAAAGCTCAACCACGTATGTCCAGATAGGCCTTATTATGATCATGTAAATCAGTCTTTTATAATGAATCGGAAGTTTGGACCGTTTCTCTATTAATAGTCGAAATCGACGTGCAGTTTCCTGTCTTTTCAGTCTTGTATGAGGATTTCATGTCAGTCGTTTATCCAGATGTAGTTCTAAGTAACGGATCTGTTCGACAGGAATAAGTTGGTTTTATTAAAGGATACTGTGGGGCAGGAAGTCATGGGTTTACCAATGGTAATTCAAAAGAGGCTTTGTTATTTGGACTCAGAGAAACCTGAATACACATTTCAATGTGTGATTTCAGCTCGAAAAGTGTACTTTTTTTCATAGTTATTGTACACCAATAGATCCGTCTCATTCTTAAATTAGTTGAGTTATGTTGAAGTTCTTTCGATTATATCGATTATATTATATTATTCTTATCGAAGGTGAAAACGAATATCAAGTTTCTACTTATAAAAAATCTTTTATAACACTTTAAAGGGTCAGTCTATTTGAATTATTTCAACATAGTACAAATATACTCATATAGTACTAACACAGTGAGCAGATTCGTCACTTGAATAAGAAAAACAAATATTAATGATTCCCTTAAGGTTTCTTGAGGTCCTAAAACAAATGCCAACTTTTATAGCATTTCCGGGTCAACTAGTGCTAATTATTTAAATGATGTTGAATAGAATGAAACAAGCCATTTTTATTTCACCAAGAGATACTGAATCCAGTGGGCAAGAGGAATGGATGGGGTAGTTCATCAGATATCGACTATCTTAGTTGGCACAATCAAGAGATTAGGAAGGAAGCTTAACTACGGCAAGTAAGCGAACTTACAAACTGAAGGATATATCTCTCTTTACGCTACTTATCTCCAACGAGTTATTAGATATAAATCAAGAAATAAAATAATATATATTTCAACAAATAAAAATAATGATTACAAAAAAAAAAACCTCAAAAAATCTCTATAAAAGAATAGAATACATATTTTATGTATATAAGTGATTGACCGTATTATATTAAATTGTGAAAAAGAAAACTGGTGTAGACGTTTCGCTTTTATTTTTAGAGCTTCATCAGGGCTAAAAAAACAATTTAAAATAATTTGTGAATGGAATATGGTCCGGGTGCGGTAAAAAAAAAAAAAACTCAAATAGTAAATGAGTATACTATTTTTATTGAGCAAACGTTTCGCCCCACGTTGCAGGGCTTCGTCAGGGCTAAAAAAGATACAAACACTTGGCATAGTTACAAAAAAAATAAGTGGAAAATAACAGGGGTTTACAATGAAACGTAAACTTTAATAAGAAAAATTAAAAGTTGTAAACAGTAAATGAAAACGGTAATAGTAACAGATAGACAAGAGATAAAATAAGAGAAGAAATATTAAAGAAAGAATTAAGAGATATTCACCCCTTATTTGATTATTTTTATATTTACTATGCTTCCTGTTTCCTTATCTTTTAATTTATATCCATGTGTTACCTTCTTAAGTGTACTTATATTAACTACTTTATTATTAATTTTCTATTATAATTTACATTTCTCTGTATCCTCACTCATTTAGTATATTGTCTTTCTTAATCACTTACACATATTGTATCCCATTATTTTATACTTTATTTCTTCTTTGTTTTTCTATTTATGAGTTGTTGTTTTTTTTTGTAACTATGTCAAGTGTTTGTATCTTTTTTAGCCCTGACAAAGCCCTGCAACGTGGGGCGAAATGTTGGCTCAATAAAAATAGTATACCCATTTACTATTTGAGTTGTTTTTTTTACCGCACCCGGACCATATTCCATTCATTAAAGCACACGGTCAATTAACATTCTTCCAGTAAAATAATTTGTCATAGTAGAATAATAAGATTCAAAAAAGTAAATGAAGGTAGGGTTCAAGTTTTTGATCGAGTCTGGCTGGCATCCAGGTCTGCTCTATAAACTTCGTCAATTCCTTCCCCCTACATATTTCCTTTTAATTCGCTCCTATTTCTCTAATAGAATCTTTAAACTAAACCATAACCTAGCCTACTCATCTCTCTTTTCTCAGTCCGCCGGTGTTCCTCAAGGTAGTATCTTAGGTCCCATTCTTTATACGGTAACTGACATCCCAACCCACCCTAACACAGTCCTAACAACATATGACACTTGATGACACATGTATACTGTCTGTTAACAACGACCCTACTAATGCATTACAGACACACATAACATCCATTGAAGAATGGTGTTAAACTGATTCTCAGATCCGATACTTAGGACTCCATCTTGACAAGAGACTTACTTGGAATCCACACACAAGATTGAAACGACAAGAAACTGCACGTAGATTTCAATTGCTACAACACTTACTGACAAACGCTCTAAACTTCCCATTCACTTTTTATTAGTATACACTACAATACTGAGACCAATTTGGACATTGAGCTTTGGGGCTCCACTAAACCATCAAATTCCTCCCACATCCAATCCTTACAATCCAAAATCCTACCTAAAATCCTTGACGCTCCTTATTACATTGCAAATAAACTCATACAAAAAGACTTTAACATCCCATTTATTGCAGAATTGGCCCAAAACAGATATGCGTCTTTTCATTCCAAACTCCTTAACCATTCTAACCCATTAATTCTTAATCTTACATCCTTAACCATCCCTGATAATCCTCCGAGGCGTCTGAAAAGAAGATGGCCACGGGACCTTCTAATTTAAATTAATGTTTGAAGTACCACCAATGAGTGCTTCCTTCCCAAGATTTTCAAGTGTATATGAAACATATTTACTAATTATATTATTTTGTACAGTTGTAAATTACATTAAATAAATAAATTCAAAAATTTATCCGAAAAGATAAATATTTTTCACATGTTAGTGGGTTGAGCTCGATGCTCTATTGATATAAGTTGAGTTCTGGTTCAGGATCTTTTCAAGAATATCGCTTTTATTTAAAAAAAATTAACTATATGTTTATTTTAAGATAATTTCAAACAGACTTAAGATGCACGCAGCTTTACTATTTCAGATTGAGACAGAGCGGACAGCGGGAGATTGAAACTCAGTCGTTCTCTGTTTCAACTGTTTCAATCTGACAGCCCTGGCGAAGCTCTGCAAAGTGGGGCGAAACGTTGGTTTCCAATAAATAGTTTTCTTTTACTGATACCTTTATCGATCTCCACCCTCGACTATCTTCCTACAAATATGTTTATAGCAGATTTTTTGTTTATTAATTTCCTACCTTGTTTTTATGTTTTGTTTTTTTCTAAAATAACAAATACTAAATAATAGCGATAACTTCAACACCAGCACTACAAACTAAACAAAAGTTGGTGACACAAATACTGTTTAGTTTAGATATACCTCGGAGTAAAAGTTGGGGGATATTACCCAAACTAATTTTTATATGCTGGTATGGCTAGTTTAAATAATAGAGTGGACTATATTTATAAATGATAACTATGATAAACAAAATAAAATTCCTTTTTTTTTGGATGATTGATGACAATTTATTATAGTTTGCCAAACATGATTACAATTGTGTTATTGTGTTAGGTTTAATTTTGATAGTTGATTACATTGATAGATTTATTTATTGATAGATATTACAATCTGCCACACAGTTGTGGGCAATAG
>NW_027116375.1:1140886-1163152 GCF_000696795.3 Halyomorpha halys | reverse complement strand
AAGAACATAATCAGACTATCTGTATGAAAAATAAATAAATAAAATAATGTATACAATATTTACACAATCGACCTGAGGATCCCTGAGCCCACTCTATCCCCCACGAATGAGGGGTAGAGCAGAGCTCAAGAGATCCCAGCGCATCCCTCTCGCCGCATCACTGGTAATGAGCCAATGGAGGCTGAGCAAGTGCGCTAAAGACGCAAACACTCAACTTGAGTGGAGAATCTGACCATTGCCAGAACTCCAATTGTCTATTTTTATTTTAATAAGTCTCTTGGCCACTGCCGTTTCAACCTTCTAGGTGGGCTGTAGGGATGGGTGGAGCTAGATAAGGTTTGAACCAAAGGATTAGGATAGTTGGAAAGGTTTATATGGAATTTTATTACAATCAATGACTTAGATTAAAATTACTTGTTGTTGATCTATAGTGAGGACTTGTTCTTCTTCGGTATCCTTAAGTTCCTGATTTTCTTTCCCTGCCTGGTGGTGTTGGTTAAACTATTCCCTCATCTTGAGAAATAGTTGAGTGCCCATTGTCCTGGACGGCCTGTATTCACTTGTCTGTGTCTTGCCTCACTCTCCAGGGGTTACTTAGCCTACTTATTTTCTCTCCCACTAGATGGCACCATTTTCATATTCCTCTTGAATACTACTCACATGTGAGGGGGGACATTTTCCCCAAACAAATACGGTGGTAAGTGAAGGTTGTGTGATCGATGGTAATTTTAAATTACTGACCGACGTTAGTTTTTTTTTTAAATTACGCCACTGTATTTTTATTCATATTATTTATCTTCTTAATTATCTATTATTTTTATGGATATTTAAGATTCACTTTTATTTAATAATAAATATTATTTTCAAACTTTTCCTTAGCATTTAGAGCCACTCGGAGGCTATTAAGGACTTAAGAGAGCGAGTAGCTGAAGGGAGAAGGGAGAAGGAAGGGAGCGGGGTTTATTCTTCACATGATGAAGGCTTTCTTTGTTCCATCCCGTTCCTCTAATTGCCCTCCCCCTGCTTCCCATTGATTTTATATCTTCCCGCTCACTTCTCTCCCGCTTTATGTTCTTAATATCTCAGCCTGTGTACCAACAATACTTTGTTATTACAGTTCCTAATAAGAATTATCTTTCTTTTTTTATTACCAATTTACGAACATATCAGCCCAAATAGTATTAGAACACTTGTATAATTACTAGTCAAACTATATATAATTAAGAGTCTACCAAGTATAGGGGGAGGATAAAAAATAGCAGTTTTAAATGTTAAAATAAATTAATTTTTCATTCAGAGCTCTATATCTTTAAAACTATCAACAAAATTAGAAAATCTAAATGAGCATTAATTAAAGAATAGTAAATTTGCTGAAATATTAGCTATAAGTTCTCGAGATACAGCTTTTTAAAAAGCTACATTTCATAAAAATGTACTGATATTTCAGTAGTTAGTTAATTTATTTTGAGAAATCTATATCTTAGGAAGTAAGTAACGTACAAATGTCTATTAACAATCAAATTAAAGCTAGTTTTACAAGTAAAAGTAGTTTATGACTTTTACCTTCGTAGGAATAGTTATTTTCATGATATTTGCTAAAATAAATTCGTTTATAATTGTTGTGGAGATAGACGCAGGATGGTGTAGAGTAACCTACACCCACCTCAGAAACTTGGACACATCGTGGAGAAAGAAATACAGGTAGAGATAGAGGCGTGGCAGATAGGAAAACGAACCAGGCCAAACCGAGGAATGCTAGTCGGAAGGTTATATATATTGATTGACCTAACTGAAATAATCATTAAGGATCTACATTATACTATATTTATCTTATTTTCTAACTTTAAGATCTATTTATTCTTAAAAATAATAAAAAAGTGAAATAAAATTTGATTTTACAATATTATGATTGACTGGATAATAAAGAGCTAATACTGTGGGCTGTGAACGGGACAGCAAACGCCCCGTGAATAATCATCAATATTGGGCATTGAGCTGCTAATTGCGCGGGTTGCTGATTGCGCGGCACCTGACACAGTGCGCCGGTAATGACTCCCCCTCCCTTAACTGTCCCTAATCCTGCGATATTCCACTGCCTCGTGGAGCTGTTCTTCGGCTGATAATGATGGCAGTGGGCTCTACTGATTGCGGTACTCCAGCTGTGCAAAATCGCCATTAATATCTCGCAACATTTCATCACTGCTCATTCTCAGAAATAAAACTCTGCTTTGAGATGAAGTTAGTTTTGTACATCTTAAAACAATATTTTTTTTTGCAAATCGTGGTGAAAATATGTGCAATGGGAATGTTAGGGCTCTTGGTGCATTTTTTTTTGATCTGTCAATTAGAATCTACCGTTTGGTCTTGTGATTGGTCACGTGACCTGCGACGGGATATTTGAATCTAACTTGACATCACCTTAACCAGTGGTCACATGACCATTTTACAGTTATTCAGAAACTAATATTTGGTCAGAACGAGAAATTGGGGCAGTACCAAACTGGCTTCTGGAGAGGGAAATCTACAGTGGACCAAATTCATACTCTCAGACTAATCATGGAAAGGGCCCATGAACATAAGATCCCTACCTACCACTTGTTCGTGGATTTCAGGAATGTGTATGACAGTATAAAGCGCCCTATGTTATACGAGGTACTAGGTAAATTAAGTTTCCTTCAAAGCTCATAAAAATGACTATGAGAGATGTAAGGTGCAGGGTTTTGGTGTCTATTGGCGGTGCCGGTTCGAATCCGGCCTGGGGCGTTGACTTTTTTCATTGAGTGGCGGTCCCACAAAATGAAGAAGCCTTGGCCAAAAAAAAAATGTGCAGGGTCCGCATACAGTCCAAACACTCTTCTGAATTTGGCTTGAGTTTTTCTTGAGTCAGCAGAGGGCTGCCGCACGCATGGGTCTGGCTATTAATGAAAAAAAAACGAAATATATGTACACAGGAGGAGCCAGATCCCAGGAGTGACAGGTTGTCGTAGGAAGCTGTATCTTTGAGAGAGTGGAGGAGTTTCCTTATCTTGGATCTCTGGTCACAGCAACAAATAATGTTTCTACTGAAATAAAACGAAGGATCTCAGCGACTAACCGATGGTATTTCGGTCTGTTACAGTTCTGGATCAAGCTCATTAGCAGGAAAACTGAGATCCATTTATATAAAACTCTAATAAGACCTGTCCTAACATACGCCTCCCAGACATGGACCCTATCCACACAGGATAGAAATAATCTGTTGGTCTTCGAGAGAAAGATCCTTCGAAGAATCTATGGGCCGATAAGGAATGAGGAAGGCTGGAGAAGAAGAAGAAATAAGGTACTCTATGAGATGCTCCAGGATATAGATACTATATCCTTTGTTAGGCTCGGATCCCTTGAGTGGGCAGGACATTTTGCACGGATGAGTCCCGGCGAAATGCTTAAGAGTCATGAAAGAATAAATCCATTGTCTAAGAAGAGTCGGACGGCCCAAGCTCCGGTGGATGGATGGCGTGGTACAAGACGCTCGAAACCTGCTTGGAGTCAGTATTTGGAAGGCAGCAGCCCAAAGCCGAGCCGAATGGCGGAGGCTCATAGAGGAGGGTAGGACCCATCGCAGAGTTGTAGCGCCTACAGATAGTTTTTTTTTTAATTATTTATTTATTGTAATTTACAACTGTACAAAACAATACAATAAGTAAATATGTTTTATGTTTCATATACACTTGAAAAACTTGGGAAGGAACCCCCCATTGGTGGTACTTAAAACATTAATTTAAACTAGAAGGTCCCGTGGCCATCTTCTTTTCAGACGCCTCGGAGGATTATCAGGGATTGTTAAGGATGAAAGATTAAGAATTAATGGGTTAGGATGGTTAAGGAGTTTGGAATGAAAAGACGCATATCTGTTTTGGGTCAAATCTGCAACGAATGGGATGTTAAGGTCCTTATGAATGAGTTTACTTGTGACGTAATAAGGAGCATCAAGGATTTTACGTAGGATTTTGGATTGTAACGATTGGATGCGGGAAGAATTTGATGGTTTGGTGGAGCCACAGAACCTCAATTCCATTTGTCCAAATTGGTCTGATTATTGTAGTGTATACTAATTTTTTGTAGTAAATGGGAAGTTTAGAGCGTTTGTCAAGTAAGTGTTGTAGCAATCGGAATCTACGAGCAGTTTCTTGTCGTTTCAGTCTTGTGTGTGGATTCCAAGTAAGTCTCTTCCAAGATGGAGTCCTAAGTATCGAATCTGTTCAACAGGTGTTAGTGGTGTATCTAGAAAGGATACTGTAGGACAGGAGGGCAGAGTTTACGACGGAGAGTAAAGGTGATCTGTACTGATTGATTAAATTTAAATTTAGCTCGACTTAACTTCCAGTTACGTGACCATATGTTCATGCTCCATTTTCAGTCACCTTTACCTTATCCCTACCCATCTCTAACCGACCAATCATAATACTTGCTCTCAGCCACCATTTTATCTCCCCACCACCAATTGAAGGGTCAGGTACACACCTTTTAAACTATAACTTCACTCTGCCATAGTGTTTTTCTGGCGGTTGAAATACAGGTTGAAGGCTCAGTGCACCCGGCCACCATTCTTGTATTTCGTTCTTCCACCCATTGAAGGGTCAAGTACCCAACGTTTAGACTAATGTTAGTATAAGAAAGAGTAAAGTCTGACTATTGTCCTAACAACCATGGAAGAAGGCAAATCACATTTAAATTATTCCATATTGTACAAATTCTTGGTAAACAAAGAAAGTAACACGTTGGTATTCACTGGCTTGTTTGTTCTTGTGGTTTTTGTCGACTATTCATAGACATTCGGTTTAAAATCATTTCTAAAGACTTTAACATCCCTTTCGTTGCAGATTTGGCCCGAAATAAATATTCGTCCTTTCATTCCAAACTCCTTACCCATCCTAACCCATTAGTTCTTAATCTCTTATCCTTAACAATCCCTGATGATCCTCCGAGACGTCTGAAAAGAAGATGGCCACAGGACCTTCTAATTTAAATTAATGCTTGAAGTACTACCAAGAACCGAGATGGTTCCTTCCCAAGATTTTCAAGTGTAACATTCCAAATATTTACTTATTGTATTTATTATTTGTACAGTTGTAAATTACATTAAATAAATTTAAAAAAAACAAGGAACAACGCGTCAGCCACAAATTCAGGCCGACTTGTACCACCCAATTCAAATAAATTATCTTCGTATTTGCGTTATCGTGGTGGTCTGATATCGAAATACCAAGATATTCTTCAATATCATCATTATTCCATCAGTATTGTTCATAGACGAATGATTTAATGATGTCTATAATTTTACACTATGGTATCATTATTGATCGTGTTAACTAACCTTTATGTATTTATCTTCTTCTTAATGTAGAATGCCTGTGTCTACAGGACCACTATAATTCAATACGATGTCCTATCGTTTAAAAAATCGATTTTCCATTGGCACCCCAACCGCTGGTGCAGTAACACAATTGGACCCTCAGGGGACTGTCAACATATCGATTATACTTCAACTCTCAATCTTCATATAGATTTCTTTCTTAAGTACTAGCCACTCCTTCGCAACCTCTGCCTTTCTTAAATACTCTGCCACGGATATTCCAGTTTAGGTATTCAGTTATATTGAACAATTATTTCAACACAAAAAAAATAAAATAAATTTATGTTACCGCTATATACCTTCACTGTTTATTTTAATATATGTTTTCTCTAATTAAAAGGAAATGGGTAGAGCTACGGTCAAGAAAACAGAAATTGTTAACGAATTTTTAGTGACCAACGTTTCGACCCTCAGTGCAAGTTTTTATTAGGGCTAAAATAAAAAATTACATCGTAGGTTAAACTAATATAATTATAGAAGTGACTAAAATAAAGTAATTAAATAAAAAAAATCCATAAAAATAAATATTTAAATTTAAAATTAAATATCTAATGCTACAACCAGGGGGTGAAATTAAATGAAATGAAAAATGGTTTATTATTCTGGTTTATTAGATCCCTTTAGAATTATAAGGTAATTTTAATTGTACAACAGATATTGACCAAAAATAGTGTGGCCAAACTTAATCATAACTTATATTAAAAGTTTAAAATAATAATTTTAGATACGGAGATAAAAAAAAAATTAAAAAACTAACAGACTTAATACATAAAAAACAAAACAAAACAGGTAGTTAAACATAACAATATAACATAAACAAAACATCTATAATATTATAATATCGGATTAGATTGGTAAGTAAAAGGTAGTTAAATAGAAGGGTCTTAAACGAGGAAAGGGTGTATGTCAATGTCACATGGTGTATGTCAATGGGAATGGAGTTCCAGTGATATGCAGCTCAGGTAAAAGAAAATTTATCAGTTCATTGAGATAGAGGGTAGATGTCAGATAAACGGGACCTGGTAGTACGGCATTGGACAAAGAATTTAAATTGCATATTTTCTAGAATATAGTAGGGCGTTGAGTACTAATTGCTTGGAATAGAAAGGAAGCTAGGAAATTGGGGATCCAGAAAATAAATCGTACTGCGCAATTTATATGGTGTTTAAGGGTGCAGTACGTTTTACGGGAGTAGTCTTACTAGACCAATGGTTGTGCTAGGAGGTGATTTGATCAGAACCACGCACTACAGCCAGATGTTTACCAAATTAATGGCGCCCACTTTATGAGGCTAGGTGGAACTAGAGAAGCGACATCGATAAAAAAAACATTGATGTTCAATACTAAAACATCGATGTTAAAAAAACATTGACAAAAAAACATCCATGTTTTTCAACACCGATGTTTTTTTTTAACCATTTCAGTAACATACGCATGCTCCGCCCAGTCAGAAGTGCTTTTTCAATCAACGAATATAACATGGACTCCAAAAAACATCAGATTGAAAGAGACCTTATGTTACTCAAATGGATGTTCAAAAACATCGATGTATATTGGATAATATATTGTAAGCAACAATATTTTAAAAACATCGATGTTTTTGTAGTCGATGACGGATTCTTTGTTTAAAAAACCACTTCTGACAAGCCGTAAAATGCGTGATCGTTGGAACAGACTTTATGTTACGCAAATGGATATTCAAAAACATCGATGTATTTTTGGTATTGTAGTGTAAGCAACAATATTTTAAAACCATCGATGTTTTTTGTAGTCGATGTCCCATTTTTTGATACAAAAAGCACTTCTGACTGGCCTGAGCATGGTAGTCGTTGGAACAGACCTTATGTTCCTTCAATAGTTGTTCAAAAACATCGATGTTTTTTTGGTAATGTATTGTAAGCAACGATATTTTAAAATATCGATGTTTTTTGTAGTCGATGTCGTATTCTTTGATACAAAAAGCACTTCTGACTGGCCTGAGCATGATAAGAACAGACCTTATGTTTCTGAAATTGTTCAAAAACATCGATGTAATTTTGGAAAAGATTTGTATGCAATGATATTTTAATATTGAGCATAGATATTTTAAAACATTGATGTTTTTCTAGTCGTAATCTATCTTTATTACGTCTTTAGCGTGATGATTGGAGGTCCTTTTTTATCCCACCACATTTTTGATAGGAAATTGTTTATACTGTAAATATTTTGTTTTCATTTAGTTACTTTTGGAAAAAAAAAAAAATTAAAAATTGGGACAAACATAAAACATCGATGTTAAAAAAACATCGGCTTAAAAACATCGATGTTTTGGGAGTTAAGGAACCAGTATTATAAATTTAAACAATTGCCCCTTGCCCAACTGTAGGTTCAGTCACTTTAGACATATGGTTCCATGTGTTCACATTTCATTACAAAAGAAACTCAATAAAAACAATTAGGTTCAAAAAGGCCCAGAAACCCTTCTAACAGGCCTTTCAAGTCCTTAGTATCATCAAAAGGCAAGGGCCTGCTGACACTTGGCAGGTACATGCCGTCATCTAACAATGGACTTGCATCAGTCAAACTATTTTATGGTTAACATATGTAAGTCAGTGCACAAAAGTCTTAGGTCATGGCGTCTTTCTTAGAAATCAGACCTCCCAACTTCTCGCCACGCCTTTTCCCCCCTTCCAGATATTTCCTAAATTATCTGATTGGTCCAAGCCCCTTCTCCTATTTCACTATTTTTTCCTACCCCCTCTTCCCAAGTGTTTATATATATTTCCTAGACTAGATAGCTAAGTAAGAGAGAAGTTAGAAGATAGAGACTGAGTAACAGTAACATGTAGTTCTTGTAAATATGTTAGAATAAAGTCATTTTAGTCTTCACTGATTTTTTATGTTATTTAATTTGGGTAAAACATCGATGTTTTCAATACATCGACATCGATGTCGCATCCCTAGGTGGAACAGAAAATAATTATCTGCCACAACTGGATTCGACCCCGGGTCATTGAAGTAGCACATATAAATAACATTAAAAAAAACCATCGTGTCGGTCGCAACCATCACTAGCTTTGTACTTGTTTGCCATTGTTTGACCAACGTGTAGAAGCGCCTTAGAACGTGTATTTCCATTGAAATATAGAATTCCGAATATCGGATGATTGCATTGTTATATATATACCATATAATGGTAAGTGAAAGAGAAAATACAATTGCTCATGGGTGAAGAGAAATATATATACACATCTACATAAGCGTAAGCTGTGACATTACGTCCCCTGAGACACAATGTCCAGCAGCTGGCCTCCGCCCAGAGCTAATGGGTTTATATTGTTGCCTCTAGATGTCGCCGAAATAGACTCTCCAGTGCCTTCTAGGATTACCTAATCCATATTTAGGAGTCGTGTCACTTCTTCTAGATTACGAATGCCCTAAGGGATTTAAGAGGTAATGAAAAAGTGTTTTTAAACTAGAGGAAACTATTTCATGGAAATATTCTTGTTATAGGATGTGATGACTATAAAAAACTTCAAGTTACAACTAGAATTTGTTAAAATCAAAGTTAACTATTTTTATATTTATAAATTAAATATATATTTTAATAATTTATTTATTGTTATTTACAACTGTATACTCATATATACAACAAGTAAATTTTCTGTAGGTGACATAGTGACATGATAAAAACATGTGGAGAATCTACCCACTCATAGAACTCTAATAACATTTCCAGAGGAGAAGATCTCGAGGCCATCTTCTTTTCAGACGCCTAGGAGGATTATTAGGTAATGAAGGAGAAGGCAGGTTAGAAACAAGTGGATTTGGGTGGTTGAGAAGTTTATTATGGAAGGAACGGTATCTGGTTCTGGCCAAATCGGCAACATATGAGACCTTGAAGTCCTTATCCTTGAGGTCCTTATCCTTGACTTGATTTGTGACGAACTAGGGAGCATTAAGAATTTAGGACTGTAAGGATTGGATACGAGAGAAATTCGATGGTTAAGTGGAGCCTCAAAGCTCAACACGGTATGTCCAGATAAGCCTTATTATGATCATGTAGATCAGTCTTTTGTAATGAATTGGAAGTTTAGACTGTTTGTCTAGTAAGTGCTGTAATAGTCGACTGTTTTTTCTTGTAACCTTGTAATCTCTACGAGATAATAAAATAACTTTATCTTTCCTCTACCTCACTTGTCCTTTGTTTCGTATCTTAGTTTTTTCCATTACTTTATTACAGTTTAAAAATGTTTAAAACAAAAACAATACGAATTAGGAGCAACTAACCTATCAAAACGACAACAGAAGAAATGATATCCAGCTCTTCTTCTTTTCAGACGCCTAGGAGGATTATTAGGTAATGAAGGAGAAGCCAGGCTAGAAACAAGTGGATTTGGGTGGTTGAGAAATTCATTTTGGAAGGAACGGTATCTGGTTCTGGCCAAATCGGCAACATATGGAACATTGAGGTCCTGATTTTGATTTGTGACAAAGTAAGGAGCATTAAGGATTTTGGACTGTAAGGATTGGATTCTGGAGGAATTTGATATGTTGGTTAATCTAATCAAAATGACTTTACAAGTTTCCAAAACAATAGCAAATTCGCACATGCGCAAGCATGTGGATGGGTTATTAAAATTGGCTGGTACAAGTTGGCCTGAATTTGGGCACGTATCAAAGGGCCAGGTTTTAATTAATTAAAGAATTTCCCAGTCTATGAATTCAATAATTAACTCTTGTTTAATATTGTATATTTTAATATTCTATCGACCCGGCGTAATAACCTTGTTTTAAATCTTGTCAATTAAGTTTTATTTTTTTACACTTTATTTTTTATTTAACACTGGGCAATATGTTACTTTATCTCAGGGACGTGACGGCCGTGCGGGTTGGGGCGCAGGTCCCAGTGCGCTCGGTTCGGAACGTTGCGGGTTCGATTCCCACCTGGGGCAGTTAACATTCACTTTTCGGCGGTCCCGAAAGATGGATCTTGACACCCCCACCTTGGTTAGTACGCGGCGGTAACTCAGGTAGCCACCAGGGATTGGAAAAAAGTGCCGGACTTGTTCCCCCCTCCAAATACCAGTACCAGTACCAGTACCAGTAAATTGTATTTATAATATTGGTGTTGCGCAAACATTTGATTTAGTTTCTCCAAGAACCCGGGTTCGAATCCTGCTGTGGCAGATAATTATTTTTTATTACACTGTAGCCGTGGATTAGAGGTTCACATTATAGTTATTTATTACAATAATAATATTACATTAGCCCAGTGGACACTGACTATAGCTCAGGAGAGGAAATTACAAGTATGGCAAACTAATATTGAAAGAAGTATTTTGAATGTGTGGAAAAGAGATCGAATAAAAAATGCTTTGATCCAAAAAGAAACAGTACACACTGACACACTGAAGATGAAAAGATTGAGCAAATGGAAATGGACAGGATATCTTCGGTGCGAAGATAACAGATTGCCACAGAATGGGCTCCATACCACCTTCAAAGAAGAAGAGGACGTCAAAAGAAAAGATGAAGCGATATGTTCAAGAGGATGGTAGGACCCCTCTGGAGGAGAGCCGCTAGGGACAGGGATGTCTGGAAGGAGAAATTGAAAGAACTCGCCTCCCAATAGGGCTGGTCACCCCGGGAAGTGCTCACTATTACTCCCGAAAGGGAGAGAATACAGAAATATGGAAGGAAAATTGATAGAAGTTAATGTTTTTTCAACTATTACATACATATATTTTTCTCTATATCTTCTTTAAATGTTTATACTGTATTTTGTATGATTTTAATTTATAGCATAAATAAAAGGCTATTTCATTTCAATAGAATAATATTTTTTTTACTGGTTCTTTATCGTTCCCTAGCATTTTCTTCTTTAAATTCATTCTGTAATATTATGGCTTTAGAATTTTGAGGAATCAACTTAATGAGTAGCTTCATGAAGGAAGATTAACCGGAGCATTAGAAATCCTTTGCGGTCGATAAAGAACCCTCTTCCTATGAAGTACGCCATCAAGCATCAAAAGCCTTATAGCAGTCGAATTGAAGGGGTGTAAGGTTCTTACAGCCATAACGAGCTGTGGAGGAGTCTGTGTTTTCACAAGAAAATCAGCTGTATACATTAGGAGAAGATTGGGCCTACGGAGCTTCGGGGGTGGTTCGCTAGGGGGCGGAAATCTCGTTAGCGCTACAGTCGTATAATGCAGAAGGCTGTGCTTGAGAGATTTATTGCAGCCACCATTTGTCTCCTTCCTCTCACTTGCTGAAACATCTTCGCCGTTTTATTCTCTCATTTCTCTACCTATCGATTAATTCAATCCCACTCAAGTCTGGAGATATTTTATCACACTTTTTTGGAGATACACCACATTTTCCTGTTTTATATCCCCAATTTAACAATATGTATGTTAAGTCGGGTCCTAACGCATTTGCCACAGATCTGAAATATAACAAACCATTTATTAACAAAGAAAGTTACAAACCCCGGTATACACACTCTTGTGTTCTAGAGAGAAAAACATGTTTGGCGTCGGAACTGTGTCCGCTGTTACCTTTGAACATCAGTACACTATGTTATCAGGGGAAGGAAGGGTGGTATTCATGATGTGTTAAATTTAGAAAGTTTTAACATGCTAAATGTTATAAGCATAGAATTGTGAGCTGCCCAATTTAAAGGCGATGTTGTTGTGGGCAATAGGTAATAATGATGAATGATCTCATACATACTAAAAAAAATAATAATAAAATAAATTAAAAAAGAGAAAAAAAATGAAATAAAAAAATAATAATAAAAAAAAACTGTCTTAAAATATATACAAACAAAAGAATAGACAAGATGAACATAATCAAACTATCTGTATGAAAAATAAATAAATAAAAAAACATAATGATAAAATAATATAAAATACAACAAGTAAATTTGATCATAATGACATAATGATATGATACAGGATGTAGAGAAACTACCCATTAATAGAACTCTAAAAACAGTTTACAATATAAGGTCACGAGGCCATCTTCTTTTCAGCGCCTCGGAGGATTGCCAGGAATGGAAGAGGAAGCAAGGTTAGAAACTAGTGGGTTTGGGTGGTTAGGGAGTTTATTATGAAAGGAATAATATCGGGTTCGGGCTAGATCGGTTACATAAGGAACATTTAGGTCTTTATGGATGGTTTTATTAGTAACAAAATAAGGAGCATTGAGAATTTTACGAAGGATTTTGGATTGTAAGGATTGGATACGAGAGGAATTTGATGGTTTAGTGAAGCCTCAAAGCTCAACTTCGTATGCCTTATAATAGTCATGTAGATCAGTCTTTTGTAATGGATTGGCAATTTAGACCGTCTGTCTAGTAAGTGCTGTAATATTCGAAATCGACGTGCAGTCTCCTGTCTTTTCAGTCTTGTATGAGGATTCCATGTCAGTCGTTTGTCCAGATGTAGTCCTAAGTAACGGATCTGTTCGACAGGAATAAGTGGGGTATTATTAAAGGATACTGCATATTTTCTTAACTGTTTTTTTTTTTGTAACCATGTAATCTCTACGAGATAATAAAATAACTTGATCTTTCCTCCACCTCACTTGTCCTTTGTTTCGTATCTTAGTTTTTCCACTTGATTACAGTTTAAAAATGTCTAAAACAGAAACAATACGAATTAGAAGCTACTAACCTATCAAAACGACAACAGAAAAAATGATATCCAGCTCAGCTGATGTGCTGCATAACGTCATTCTCTATTTAGCAGACCTATTAACATACTTTCTTACATGTTAATTGTTATATCGTCTTAATATGCTAAAAAGATGGAAATATCTCGCCAGTTAACACATCTTTTTACATTTAGCACAATTTAACATCTTAAACTAAAGATCATATTGAAACCAGTGAAAGTTGAATATTCAGTATTGGTAACTGCGGCTATATATTGTCAACTTTCATTACTATAATCATTAAAATTTTCTTTTTCTTTTTCGGCCAAGACTCCCATTGGAGTCCTATACTGCCTAATCATGGTTGGGGGTCAAAGTTCTTCATTTTGTGGGACCGTCACTCAATGAAAAAAGTCAACGATCCAGGCCGGATCCGAACCGGCACCGCCAATAGACATCAAATTGGTAAGATTGTGTCTTAACCACTGAGCTATGGACGGCTCATTAAAATTTTATCATAATCATGTTCGATCAGCTTTTACTAGTGAAGGTCAAGTTCCTCTGAGTACGATTAGTGATTGTTATTTTATCCAGGCCTTATTTTTATGATTAAATCACCATGACTAGGCAAAATAATTTCCTTCAACGCCTGTTCCTCCGGTTTCACCATCAGGTTATAAATCTGACACCATAAACTGAGCTATATTTAGGCGTATATAGGCCTCCAACCTCCACTGAAAAGTATAAGTTGGGGTTTATTTAATTTCTTTTGAGCCCCTTCATGTGTAGAGGATGGGACCTAGGATACTACAGAAAAGAGGGACGAATAGGAACCATTGTGGTTTACTTGGAATAATCTATCGATGAGAAAACATTTAGTTTAGAACAGTTCTTCCTTGGAGGAAAGGATATAATGGAGGGAGTAAGCTGGTAGGAAAAGTGAAGCCAAAAAGGTGCGCCTTATGAAGAACCAGGGGCGTGACAGAGGCCTAGGAGAAATGTACGAACTAATCACTCCCTGTCTTCTCCTCAATTTTAGATTATAATGGCGTATATTCCTATTAACCAAAACGTAAACCTAATCTCCGTGGGCTTGGCCTTATTGGCTTCACCTTTACTTTGAAGGGGAATAGGGTTATGCCACTCCCCTTTTTATTATAGTCACACTATATAAAACAGAGGTAAAATAGTTTAATTAACACAAAATACATTTTTCAAAAAGTAATTACTATTAATTTTGGACGAATGTCGAAGAATTTCGACAGCTGTGATTGAAGGGAAAAAACAATTCATTATATTGAGAAAGAGAGACTTTCAATTACAATAGTTCAAGGGAAAGGTTGACTTTCACTGGGGACTGTTGACCTTCACCAATGAAAACGTGTTTTTCGCTTTTATATTTATATAATATTAAAGTTATTCTGAGTTGCTCAGTTCAAATCTAGCATAATTAGTCAATATAAAAATTTCTTGTCAACTATCGCTATAACACATATATTATCATGTAAACTCAAAATTTCGTTTAGTAAAAACACTAAGGGACAAAAATTTTGTATTCATTTTTAAAAATTCAAATTAAAAGAGATTATTATGATTAAACAGAAAAGAAAAAATCTTTTGTTTTATATTTATTCCTGCGATGAACTTATATATTTATAAAGTGTATTCAAAATAAAGTTACAAGTGCTTAAATTAGTGATAATTATTATGGGTAAAAATTAGCTATAGGTAAACTAATAAACTAATTGTCATGGATACCAAATTTATTAATTAATGGTTCATTCATGAATGAGGGCCTACTTCATCCTGAATAATAAAGAAATGGGAAGCTTAATCGATTGTTTATAAATCTCGATGCGGTTACTTTTAACACACATAGCATCTGTGACGCAGTATCTGTGTTATAAAAATATCGATATAAGAAAAACGATATCCCTTCCCCCCTCGATCACAAACGACCTCGAGTGAGTGCCCCCCCCCCCCGCTACTAACAGGTGGCCCCTAAGACCACACCCCCTTCCATCCACCCTCTTCCCTACCGATTTTTATATCCCTCACCCTATCGATAACTAATTCTTTTTTTACATCGCTGCTTCCTCAATCTCTGCCCAATTTATTCATAAATTCCCTTCCCCCCCCCCCCACGTGCCATAGGAAAGGCTCGGTTCGATCATTTCGACTCTAATTGGATTGTATTATTTTTACGCAACTGATGTATCAAAATAAAATTATTACTACCGAAACGCATTTAAATATTTAATTAAAATAGAACTGTTAAAATATTGATTTTTTTTTTTTTTTTTATTAATTGACATTTACAACTATATTTACATAAAAATACATCTAGGAAATTTGATGTTTAATTATAAGGGATGTAGAGAAACTTTCTATTAGTAGCACTGTAATAACATTCCTATATTAAGTCTCGTGGTCATCTTTTCATGCACCTCGGAGGATTGTGAGTTACGGAAGAGGAAGCAGGGTTAGAAACAAATCGGTTAGGGTAGTTAAGGAGTTTATAAACGAAGTATTAGTATCTGATTCAGGCTAGATCGCTTGCATATGGAACATTAAGGTCTTTATGGATAAAGTAAGGAGCATTGAGAATTTTAGGAAGGATTTCGGACTGTAGAGATTGGATACGAGAGGAATTCAAAGGTTTAGTGGAGCCCCAAAGCTCAACTCCGTATGTCCAGATAGGTCTTATTATTGTCATGTAGATCAGTCTTTTGTAATGAATTGGAAGTTTAGACCGTTTGTCTTGTAAGTGCTGTAATAGTCGAAATCGACGTGCAGTTTCCTGTCGTTTCAGCCTTGTGTGAGGATTCCAGGTTAATCGCTTGTCAAATTGTAGTCCAAGGTAGCGGATCTGTTCAGCAGGGGTAAGAGTAACATTATTAAAGTATACTGTAGGGCAGTCGGCAGGTTTACGACGAAGAGTAAAGGTGATTTGATGGGATTTGTTGGGATTTATTTTTATCCTCCAATTTCGGCACCATTCTTCGAGTGTTATGATATGGGACTGGAGAGTTTGAGATGCAATCAACGTGTTATTATTTACTGCGAGCGTCATCGGCATACGTTGTGAGAATGATGTTAGGATTGGTTGGGATGTCTGCTGTAAAGATTGTGTAGAGGATAGGACCGATGATACTACCCTGAGGAACACCAGCGGACTGAAATAAGAGGGATGAATAGGAACCATTGTGGTTTACTTTAAAAATAATCTGTCAGTGAAAAAGGAACGAATAATGAGAAAGTATGTAGGAGGTAGGAATTTACGGAGTTTAGAATAAATGTAAACGATAAATCCCCCCTTAATAATAAATGAATTTGATGACAACGCCAAGAATCTTTATCGTACAGGATAAGTGGCGGATAACACGTTAGTTAGATAAAAAGGGAGATTAAATCCTCCATTTGTCCCATAATGATATTTTACTATGTTTCAATTCTGGGTTTGAATATGGGATCAAAACTCCTGGATCTAGTCCGATGGAATGCTTTCGAAGATACTGCCTGTTAAGATACCATCACTTAAGTAAGTTTCTGCAAACTTCAGGAGCAAGTTTGTGGGGGGGGGGGAGGGAGAGGGAGTAGGAGGATTCGAAACAAGGCAGAAGTATAAATTTCCCTCTACATCTGTCCGATCGTTGACCTGAAGACAGCATGTCCTGAATATCTTTTACTTAGGTATTAGGATAAGTGCACCAGTTATTGACTATAAGTAATTTAAGTGAAGATATAACAATTAAATATTAAATAATTGATAGGAAAAATTACTTCACTGACAATATATATGTATATTTTAAATTAAATTAAATAATTTTTTTTTTTTACCCTTCGTCGTAAACCCATGACTTCTTGCTCCACAGTATCCTTTAATAATACCCCTCTTATTCCTGTCGAAGAGATCCGTTACTTTGGACTACATCTGGACAAACGACTGACATGGAATCCTCATACAAGACTAAAAAGACAAGAAACTGCTCGTCGATTCCGATTATTACAACATTTACTAGAAAAACGGTCTAAATTGCCAATCCATTACAAAAGACTGATCTACATGACTATTATAAGGCCTATGTGGACATACGGATTAAAGCTTTGGGGCTTCACTAAACCATCAAATTCCTCCAGAATCCAATCCTTACAGTCCAAAAACCTTCGTAAAATCCTTAAATCTCCTTACTTTGTCACAAATCAAGTCATCCATCAGGACCTCAATGTTCCATATGTTGCCGATTTGGCCAGAACCAGATACCATTCCTTCCATGATAAACTTCTCAACCATCCAAATCCACTTGTTCCTAACATGGCTTCTCCTTCATTACCTAATAATCCTCCTAGGCGTCTGAAAAGAAGATGGCCTCGAGATCTTCTCTAGAGATGTTATTGGAGTTCATCAGTGGGTAGATTCTCCACATGTTTGTATCCTGTCCTATGTCACCTACAGCAAATTTACGTGTTGTGTATATTTGTATACAGTTGTAAATAACAATAAGCAAATTATTAAAAAAATGACAACTATACGCCTTGACAGTGAACTATCGTACACTTTCATTTATTGCGGTAAAAGCCACTACCATGATATAACTACTTGATGGTTACAATCATGACAACATTAACTTTCAAGTCGGTTTTACTTGCTAATGGACTAACTGTTGCATTAACTATCATATGGTTTACAGTGAACTCTCGCATTAACCTTACGAAATGTAGGCGGAAAAACATTGTTCTTATATATTTACTCAAAAACTTAAAATTGTATCAGCCACAGACCCCAAAACTAATCCACCATGGACTCCAAGAACTTAAAATCAGGGAGTTACGATGTTTCTGTTTGTCACCTCCCACGTGACGATCGCAGCGACAAAGTACTGTTGTCACGTGACAGGTGACATACGACCGATAAGGGTTAACATTAGGTCCTTAGTCCATTCCCCTACTGAATGGGGGGGGAGGGGTAATTCATTTTTAGAAGGTCTGTACAGACTTTTCAAGAAGTAAGTTTTTTGTAGGAGTGAAAGTAAATAATTACCGCATTTACAGTAGTTAAACTAAAATCTATTCTTTAGTAGGTCACATTTAACAAGACGAGATATATAGGCATGCGCCAATTAGAGTGGGCAGGTAATGATCCAAGAGCGCGCCACCGTCACTCTTCATTAACCACCTGTTCGCCCCCTCCCCCCCATCACTATCCGATTCCTCCAGGTGTTCTTTTTATTCAAATCCCACACTCGATTGCCTTCGCTATCGATATATGAGATCGATGATGATTACTCAGTCGACCGGATCACGATGCGACATAACTACATTTATGAGGTGTAGATAATTGACCGTAGATTACTGATTGGAGAAGATGGTCGGGGGATGCGGTCAGCAAAAAACAAATACATAAATAAACAAAAATTTATTTATTTATGCTGACGTTTCGACCTGAGTTTCAGGTCTTCATCAGGGCTATAGAACAAAAGAGATAACAACAGCATTTAGAGAAACATAAAATTGAAAAGAAATAGTATACAAACAAATTTGGAATTAAACAAAATATTGAATTGAAACTACAAATTAATTGATTGATAACCGTGTAATTAGACAGTAGTAGATTGATAACAATGAAAGATAAAATATAATATTATGTAGGTAAGAAGATATGTTTAATATAAGATATGTAAGCAGTGTCTGAAACGTCGGAATAAATAAATAATTTTTTGTTTATTAATGTTTTTTGCTGACCGCACCCACGACCATCTTCTCCAATTAATAACTACATTTAGTTTCGTGTGGTCATTTTGTTTGGAGCGCTATACCGTACAGCGTAATATAACGCGCTCTATATCACACCTCATATATTAGGGGTATTCATGATCTTTGGTTTAACATGTTAAAGCGTGTTAAATGGAAAAACTCATGTTAAATCGAAAAAATTGCCTTCTTTTACCGTGGTAAAACGAAATAACATTTAACATGGCAAAGAGTCTGTTACTTGGTCTGTTAAATGGAGAATGACGTCACACAATAGACCAGTTGAGATCGCCGCCATTTTATTTGTGACAGCTCAGTTCTTTCGTGTGTTTGTGGTATTCATATCCCTGTTATTAAACCAGAATGGATAATTTTAATGATACATTTGAGAAAAAAAAAAACAGTAAAAAAAAACAATGTAATTTCATTCTACTATCTGAAAATTTGTAAACGCTCGCCAGATAAAAATCTCACTATATGAACCATGTAATTATTCTTAGGGGACATATGTCCCAGAATAAAGTTATTTTTTCATTTCATTTCATAAGCTGAACTTTCACACAAATTCCACTTTTCACTCACTCTAGGCATGTTGTAATTAATTACTTAAATCAAAACTGAAGTAAACAATAACATGAGGGTCTAGAAGGGAGGTTATAAACATCAAGGCTTATACAACAAGTTGCTGAGAAACTCCGCTAGGGGCTCTTATGCATTTAACGTTTAACATGACTTCAAATAGGGCTGATCAGAATCTTATAGTTATAACATTTAACATAGTAAAACATTTAACATTTAACACATCATGAATACCCCTATTATTGTTAATCATCAGAACCATTTTTTTCTTGATAAGAATATTACAATTCCGAATATGACATAAATATATATTTCGATTTCTAATTTAATTATAACATTTTTTGACCATTTAAAAAAATTCGATCTTAGTTAAGTTTTATCTGTCAAACTGTTCAAATAACAGCATTGGCTAACCAAAGCATAAATTTAACTTATTGGAGTTCCATCAATGGCTATATTCTCCACATGTTTGTATCATGTCATTTTAAAACTTAAAGCAAATTTACTACCTGTATAACTTCTAAAACACCACCATAATAGACATGATAATACTTAGAACTACATTTTGACAAAAGCCTGACATGAAATCCTCAAACAAGACTGAATTGACAGGAAACTACTCGTCGATTCTGACTATTACAACACTTACTGGACAAACGATCTAAACTTCTAATCCATTACAAAAGACTGATCTACATAATTATAAAAAGGCCTATCTGGACATACGGAGTTGAGCTTTGGGGCTCAACTAAACCACCAAATTTCTCCCTAATCCAATCCTTACAGTCCAAAATCCTTTGTAAAATCCTTAATGCTCCTTACTTTGTCAAAAATCAAGTCATCCATCATGACCTCAATGTCTGTCTCATATGTTGCCGATTTGGCTAAAACCAGATACCAATCCTTCCATGATAAACTTCCCAACTACCCTACCCACATGTTTGTAACCTGACTTCCCCTACCTGATAATCTTCCTAGGCGTCTGAAAAGAAAATGTCCCCGAGATCTTCTTCATATATCACCTACAGCAAATTTACTTGTTGTATATATTTTTATACAGTTGTAAATAAAAACAAATAAATTATAAAAAAAAATTAACTTTAAAAACCGTAATAGACGTGACAATACGAAAAGCAGAAGGATCTTTGAAGCAATTGACGAAACTAAAAATATCAAGAATACTGTAAACTATAAAACAGATACAAAAAACTTGAATACACTTTATTCAGATAAAATAAATAGGTTGGCAATTTAAGTAGAGGTATAATGAATCCGAAAAAACGTTTAAAAAAAAATTATGCAATTCTTAAAATCTTAATATCAATAAAATACGGAGGTAGACAAACAACACGCATATTGATGTGTCCAAAGAGATATCAAGTATAACTTAGCCTAGTATAACTTAACATTGATTTGAGTTAAAGAGACAGATGAATGTATCATTAATGAGCGACATTGTTTAAATAATGTTATGTTGTTAATTTCAATTTATGTGTACATATGACAATATTTAACAAAGAAATAGACGCACTTGATGCAATGTTAAATTAATTGTTATAATTTTAAGTATGGGCATAGGTAAACCCGAAATGTGGTAACAACAAATATAGAATAGTGAAAATATTATAAATGGGAGTTTTTTTTTTAATCTCAACATCCTAAAAAATAAACACAAATATACCTTTTCAATTACTTCTAAAAATAATAACCGAATTTTCGATCAATGAGATAAATTAAACGACATTGTTTAAATAATGTTATGTTGTAAATTTCAGTTTATGTGTACATATGACAATTTTTTTTTTTAGATATTTATTTATTGCTATTTACAACTCTACATTATAATACATTTAGTAAATCTGATCTAAGTTAAATTGGAGTGTTACAGGCGTGTAGAGAAACTAACCATTGGTAGCACTCTAATGACATTTTACAATAGCTGGTCTCGTGGCCATCTTCTTTTCAGGCGCCTCGGAGGATTGTCAGGAATGGAAGAGGATGTAAGGTTAGAAACTAGGGGGTTTGAATGGTTAGGGAGTTTATAATGGAAGGAGTGATATCTGGTTCAGGCTAGATCGGTTACATAAGAAACATTAAGGTCTTAATGTATGATTTTATTTGTGACAAAGTAAGGAGTATTGAGGATTTCACGAAGAATTTTGGATTGTAAGGATTGAATACGAGAGGAATTCGAAGGTTTAGTGGAGCCCCAAAGCTCAACATATGACAATATTTAAAAAAAGAAATAGACGCACTTGATGCAATGTAAAATTAATTGTTCTAATTTTAAATATGGACATGGGTAAACAAACACGAAATGTGGTGCAAAAAATACAGAATATTAAAAATATTATAAATGGGAGTTTTTTCATCTGAACATCCTAAAAAAGAAAATAAATAAACACAAATATACTTTTTCATTTACATTTGAAAATAATAACCGAATTTTCGATCAATGAGATAAATTTTACTCGATTTATTTTAATTAACTAAATCAGAAAAAGTGAAAAACAATTAAAGATAATTTTTAGGAACATGCAATAATTCGAACTAATTAGGAATGAAATGCTTTTATTAACTTTCCGGGAAATAATGAACAGGTGTGGGGGGAAATATTGAGGATAAATTTCGCCAGTATGGTAATTAGGCTTTTCATTCGTGTAATCAAGTACTTATTATCGTTTCGCTGACGGCAATCCTCTCGCGTTAATACTTCGTGTTTTACTGAATATCACAGGAAATAAATTTATTCGGATCATAATTATGTAGAGTATTGTTAATATATATTTTTTGTAGACTTATTTCAATAGAAATCGAACTTACTGTCCGAACAACTATGAATCAATTTATTTTAGCAATTATCATGAAAACTAATATTCTTACGAAGGTAAAGGTTATAAACTTCT
>NW_027116375.1:1139732-1140051 GCF_000696795.3 Halyomorpha halys | reverse complement strand
ATGTAAGAGATCATTCATCACTATTACCTATTGCCCACAACTGTGTGGCAGATTGTAATATCTATCAATAAATAAATCTATCAATAAAAAAAAAATAATTTGTACAATTAGATCCAGTTTAGGTTTTTGTATTTATTATGTGTATTGTATGTATTTATGTACAATAATTAAGTTTATTCTTGATTTTCAATAATTCATTGAGATTATAGCTAATAAAAATTTAAAAAGTAATGAATGAATTTTATGGTGGGGAATTACATCTTGGAGTGTGGAATTAAATATCATTCATTTACCCAAAGTTTATGAATGAGCCCATATA
>NW_027116375.1:1119702-1139682 GCF_000696795.3 Halyomorpha halys | reverse complement strand
AAAATACAAGGACTATTTGTGAATAAATAAAGTATATATATGAATGTATGCGTTGAATGTATATGTGTATATGTGTGCTTATATATATGTTTGTATGTATGTGTGTGTATGTGCGTGTGTAATGGGCTGAGGTATGCTACACGTTTTAGTAAAAGAGCCGGGAAGAAAAAAAGGCAGTTATCTAAACCCAATTTATGATTACTTTAATGAAAACTATGTATAATTAATAGTCAAAATTGACTAGTCTGCCAAGTATAGGTAGAAGGAATAAAAAATGGCGGCTGTATCAAAACTTTAAAAAAAAACATTAATTTTTCATTCGGAGCTCTATATCGTAAAAATTACCAACAACACTAGAAAATCTAAGAGAACATTATTTAAAGAAGAGTAAATTTGCTGAAATATTAGCCCTGAAAGAGCTATTTACGTCCTATAGTTCTCGAGATATAGCTTTTTAAAAAGCAAAATTACTTAAAAATCTACAGACAGATTAGTAGTTAGTTAATTTATTTTGAGAAATCTATTTCTCAGAAACTATGTGACGTATAGATGTCTTTTAGCACTGAAATTAAAGCTAGTTTGATTTACTATAAACTAGTTTATAACTTTTACCTTTGTAGGAATTGTAGTTTTCATGACATTTTCTAAAATAAATTGATTTATAGTTGTTCGGACAATAAGTTCCATTAATGAAAAACGTTATTTCAGAAACCATAAGACTTATGGTCATGAGGCAAATATCACGAAAACTACTACTCCTACGAAAATAAACGTCATAAACTACTTTATAGCTCATTAAACTAGCTTTAATTTGAGCGTTAATATATCTGTATACCAAATGGTTTTTTAGATATAGATTTTTCAAAATAAATTCACTAACTACTGATCTTTCAGTACGTTCCATACAACATTTATATGAAATGTTGCTTTTTAAAAAGCTATATCTCGAGAACTTTTGAACGTAAATAGCTCTATTAGGGCTTACATTTTTGAAAATTTACTCTACTTTAAATTATGCTCTCTTAGATTTTCTATTGTTATTGGTAGTTTTAAAGATATAGAGCTCCGAATAAAAATTAGTTATTTTCAACGTTTTGTAACAGCTACCATTTTTTATTCCCCCTGCCTATACTTGGCAGACTCATCAATTTTGACTAGTAATTATAAATAGTTTTCGTTAAAGCAATCAAACATTGGGGTGAAATGACTGCCTTTTTTCTCCTCTTGGGCTCTTGTACTATCATTACATGTGGTAAGATTGATATGTTGTGACAGTTTACTGTCAAGGCGTATACATATATAGTTAATGCGACTGTTAGTTAATAGACATTACATTTACTATTAACGATCACAATAGAACCAGTGCGTCATTACTGTCACGGCACTAAAACTGTCGTGACCGTGAATTCTAAGCGGTTATTTTCGAGAGAATCCCAGCTCTGGTGGTAAGTGGAAGTTGTTGAAGCAAGCATCGTAATATATTCTATTTCTCTATGAAATTTCTGAAAGGCAAAGAGGGAACAATTAAGGTTAGAGAGAATGTTAAAATAACAATCAGAGAGACATCACTGACTTCCGCTGACCTTTTCATAGAGTGTTAAAAAATATAAAATAAAATAGTCTGTGAGGAAAATATGTTTTAGAATATTTTTTTTTTTTTTTTTAAAAAGGAAAAAACCATAAAGATAAAATGATAACAAATTAGGATAAAGAAAGAAGAAAAAAAATCAGCCCTCCGATACGACGAGAGATAAAAGAGATGCCGACTGAAGGTAACGCAGTTCTGGTGGCTATTTACAAAATAAAAGAGAGAAGGAAAAAAAAAAGGTGGATTTAAAGTCGGGAGTACGGGGCTATTTAATTTCCCAAAAATGGCAGGACCTGTAAATGATATAAAAGAGAGAAGTGAACTAATTAAGGAACTACTGGCCGGGCTGAAAACATCCGCCGGCGCCCCCCCCCCTTCACTAATTGCCTCGGCTTTGTAACACCCTCCTCTCTAATTATCTACTAGGGGGGGGAGGGTAAATCCCCAGCCCGCAGGTATCGATTCTCTCTGTCTCTCATATCGATAATGAGCCTCTCTCCTCGTCCTTTATTGTCTTCCATCTCTGACCTTAATAGTCCCTACTTGTGCACCCATAAACTTCTAAGGTATCCGTTTATTTTAGACCAGATTTAAAAAAAAAAAAAATTAATAATTTAAAATTAAATTGCTATAATATTTTTTTAAATAATTTATTTATTGTTATTTACAATAATATACAATTATATACTTGTAAATTTGCTATTAGATATAAAATGACATGATAGAAACATGTGGAGAATCTACCCATTGATAGAACTCCAATAACATTTCTAGAGAAGAAGATCTCAGGGCAGTCTTCTTTTCAGACGCCTTGGAGGATTATCAGGTATTGAAAGAGAAGCCAGGTTAGAAACAAGTGGATTTTAGGTGGTTGGGGCATTTATCATGGAAGGATTGGTTTGGTATCTGGTTCTGGACAAATCGGCAACATATTGAGGTGCTGGTGGATGACTTTATTTGAGACAAAGTTAGAAGCATTAAGGATCTTACGAAGGATTTTGGACTGTAAGGATTGGATACTGGAGGAATTCGAAGGTTTCGTGGATTTCAAGATTTTTAGGAGTAATTTTTTCCTGCCTATCGTTATTACATTTGGTAAGATTGATCTGTTGACAGTTCACTGTCAAGGGGAATGGATGTGATAAACTGTTGTGACAGTGAATGGTAGTGGTAGTAGCTAACACTTTTGGCCCAATAAGGGAACTGTAGGATTGTTCAGTGTTAAGGCGTATGCATGTGATAGTTTTTTTTATATATCTTTATTAAAATTTACAACTATACATAGCAATGCATTTAATAAATTTGATCTCAGTTATACATTATGGTAATGTAGATCAGTCTTTTGTAATGGATGGAAGATTAGACCTTTTGTCTAGTAAGTGTTGTAATAGTCGGAATCAACAAGCAGTTTCCTGTCTTTTCAGTCTTGTATATATAACTATTTAAATTTAAATCTGCACCGCTACAACTCATGAAAAGTTAAGGGTACAGTAGTAAGGAAGTACTGCTACTAGACGAACGGTTGTGAGAGGAGGTGCTTTAGTCAGAATCGACGGCCAGATTTTGACCCAGTTAAGGGTACCCACTTTATGAGGCTGGGTGGACCCCAGGAGTGCTCCAGAACCCACATGGTTGACTCACGGCTACATTGTAACAGTAATAGTTTTCTGACCAGCGGGATTCAAACCTGGGTACTTATGGAGTTAGTAGCATAGTGCATTACCACAGTGCCACCACATTCCCAAATATATTGACATTATTATAATAAAATAAATAACAAATGATTTACTAAACTCAAAGGTTCGATGCTGATTACGTGGATCAAAAAAAAATATGAAAAAATTTCATACTTAGCAGACAAATGGCCTAAACTTCCAATCCATTATAAAACACTACATGACTATAATAAGAATACTATATGACTATGAACTTTTGGAGTTGAGCTTCCGGGCTCCACTAAACCTTAGAATTCCTCTCATATCCAATCCTTACAATCCAAAAGGCTTCATAAAATCCTCAATGCTTCTCATTTTTTCACAAATAAAATCATCCATAAAGACCTTAATGTTCCGTACGTAATCTATCCAACCAGGACCAGATATCAATCCTTCCATTATAAACATCATAACCATGCAAACCCACTAGTTTCCAACTTTGCTTTCTTTTCAATACCTGATAATTTTCTGAGGCGCCAGAAAAAATGATGGCCCCCGAGACCTTCTAATGTAAAAATGTTATTAGAGTGGTAGTTTGTCTATTTGCCATTGTAATCTACTATCACATTTATTAGATATATTATTATGTAAATATTAATAAATAAATAATTTAAAAAAAAAATTCATACTTCATTAAATATGAAAATAAGTGTTTTCATATTTCTATGGTTGTTATTAAAACGGTCAGATTCCCCTTAAGTATATATGAAATATATAGTAATTACAAGGATTAATTTTATCTCAAAGTAAGCTGACTGAAGTGTGATGTACACAACAGATATTTATTTTTTCAAATAAATCTTCTTATTATATAATTTATAATTTGCTAAAAATTATAAACATTTTAGTTAATGTTAGTTTAAGTATTAAAAGAAAAGTTAATTAATTTTTAAAAAAGAAAACTTGAAATATTATTGTTCAAAAAAAGCCTGAGTTATTAGCTTATTACTCCAGATTGAATAATAATTAAAATGATCAAATATGTCATAATTTGTATGCTACATAGGTGTCAATATTAATATAGCAACAAGAATTCGCTCTAATTGATTACAAACTTATAATATTTTCTTTGATTTCAGGTGAAAATCTGGTTTCAAAATCGAAGGACGAAATGGAAGAAGCACGATGGTGGAGCAGTCACTGGTGAGAAGCCTGCAAACGCTGTAACCAAGAAGTGCTTGAGCAGTGGAGGGGAGAGCTCCGAAGAGGGATCCGAGTCCTGCCTAAGCGAGGATGCCAAGGTGCCTAGCACCACACCACCTCCTCCTCCAGTTCCACCCCCACCTGTGGTGACATCCGCGCCCGAACACTGACCGTTCGACAAAGTGCCCAAGTCTTTCGAGCCATTAGAAGGCAAGCAGGGACTGTCAACCTGAGTCACCCTACTCAAAGTCCTGGACTGAATACTTTATGTTTGACTTTAGAGGAGTGTTTCAGTTGTGCAGTAATATTGTGAAGAATATGTATTTTACTGGATTGAGAGTGTATCAAGTATCTATTTGAAGGTTTAGATACTTTGTAACAACAAAATACATCACAAGCCTGTTCAATGTACAACAATTAGGATTAATGGGGTGTTGTCGGTGGCAGTAAAAAAGTAATAAACAAATTATGTGATTCGTATTTTCATAAACTGCTAATAGAATAGATGATGTCCAACTTTTAATACTATTTTAATCTTCATTATTTAATTTGCTTCTTTGGATTCAAAATATTTTCTTCACTTTTTGTTGTCTGTTAGGGAAAAATCCTTCACAACTTATTATCTCTTTATTGATTTTGGACATCCATCCATTATCTAGTTCAAACTGTAAAATATTATTTATATATTGGAAGAAGATAGTTAACCGTATGAAGTAGATTGGATGAAGATAGCCCGGGTGGCGGTCAATAAGAGTATAAAAATAGTAAAAAGAAAACTATTTATTGTTAAATAACGTTTCGTCCTACTTTGCGGGGCTTCGTCAGGGCTAAATGAAAGAACAACTCACCTATACTATACCTACTTCACCTATTTCCTTCACCTTACCTCTTTACAACAGTTTATAAACATAACAATTATTTTGAAATGGTTTTATTTTAATGTTCTGTTAATTCTAAAATGTTTGTATCTTGTTCTTTTATTTAGCCCGGGCAAAGTCCTGGAAATAGTTTTCTTTTACTATTTTGATACCTTTATTGACCGTCACTCAGACTATCTTCATACAATTATTTATATATAATTTAATTTCTTGTTGGAAACTGGTTTGGTTTTTCAATTATTATAAAAAGTATCCATATAGTCTAAACTCCTTTATATACTTAAATACCAAATCCAACTTCCATTCTCAAAGATATCTTAATTTTAATTTCACAGCTTCAATAAAGTTATTAAAAGGTTGCAGGCTATCCTGCCTTTGTTAATTTAACCTATTTATAATTTTTCCCATTTGCACTATTATCAATATTATCAATTACCTTATCTGTAATGTAATGTTGATAAGGTAATTGATAAGATACATTGTTGATAAGGTGATTGATAATGAATGATTGTGAAACAGATAGTGCAAATAAAAAAAAATATATGTTTAGTACATGAAATAGTAGACAAAAATTAAATTGACTTAGTTGTATTTGACAAAGGTAGAATAACCTATAACCTTTTAATAACTTTGTTAAAACTTTGATATTAAAATTAATACATCCTTGTGAATGGCCAAATTGGATGAAACATTAGGAGTTTTAAGTGAATAAAGAAGTTAAACTGTATGGATACTTTTTATTATAATTGAAAAATAAATTATTATACTGAAAAATGTTTGGTTATATTATCACACAGCCTCTTAAATTGGATATGTTATAAGTTGGACATATTCAATCGAACAAATATAGTAGAAGCTTTGAAATGTTTAAGAAACTTCAATTTCTATATTTGTTTAAATTTGATTGTTTTAACTTATATTAAAAATACTTTTGAAAATTTATTTGTTATTCTTAATTTAGAGATATTATTCATTATAACAAAACTACATTGACAACAAGACCCCATTTGTTTCACGACTTTACATAAAAATCTAAAAAATGTACGACCCAAAACACAAAAATGTAAAATATTTGGCTAATAGTTTTGTGTGTAACAATAATAAAAAATGAAGTGTTCAACAATTGCATTAATTTGAAAAATTCTATTAATAAAATTTCTCTTGAGTAGAATGTCAAATTTGCAAATTTATAAGACTGAAAACAAAATTTAACTTTAACTTGCTTTGTTATTTTGTGAAATGAATTTTTTTTTTTGTATATTAATAAGAGAAAATAATCATAATTTAAGAGCTTTTGAATAATATTTGAAAGACAGGTTGATGATAAAATGTTTATTATAAAGATTTCACAGCCCTTTGCATTTAATAAATTTTTCCTACATTTACTATGTATTTCAAAGGCAAAAATATTTTATCAATATTAATTAATAAAAACGTAGAGTAACTATAATTAAAATTTTAACCTAAATAATTTAAATTAGCCCTATTAATTTCAGCAATATAAAATTATAATTAATAAATAATATTGGCAGGACAGAATATTAAGCAGGTGATTTAGATATAGAGGGCCCTGAAATAACAACCACAGCTATTTTGATAAACCTTTTATAATCATAACCTCTTTTTTCTTAGAATTTTGAGTTTGTTATAAGTTGTAAAATAATTAGTAATTAAAAATTTTCTTCCTGGAAATGGTGTTTTATCCAAAAACAATGAACATTTTATTAATTAATATTAGTGAAATAATTTTGCCTTAGGAAATAACAAATTAAGTTTCATCTTAAATTAATTTCATAACTATATATTTCTATTTTATTATTGTTTAATTTATACATTTTCTGAATAAGAGCAATTACTTCACATATGATCTAGATTGTTTTGTTGTTTATCTAGTAGTATTACTGAGATTTGCTCATTGACACCACAATTATTAGTATCTAAAATGCCTTTAGTTTGTATACATAGAGGTACAAAAAAGCTTAAACACCTTTCTTCTTTTTTTTATTTATTTTAACTGAATTGTAGTATTATTTATACAAACATATCAATTTTTTTTTAATAATAAGATAAGTTGAGTAGGGGTAAGTGTGTTTCTCGGCCAAAACATGACCAATTTTTAAAAAATTGTCATTATCGTTTTAAAGTGTTGAGCAGTAGTGAAAAGCTATTTGCCTAGTTTTCCACTATCATTTGCCTTATTTTTAAATGACCATCATTTGAAAAGTCAGACACAATTTATATATGCTGGATGTTATTTTCATTCTTAATTTTGATAGCATGTGAAGTTCATTGTTATAAAATGAAATAAACATAAATAATCAAAGTTGGAGCTGTTTTCCAATTTTTTTAAATAATTTGATGCTATAAAGAGTTAATTTATGAATTATCACTAGTTTGGGTCTTACACTTTTCATTTTGAGGTTAGAGCAGATGTAAATAAACATAAAAAAAAAAGTAATATTTTTTCGAACTGCAAACAAGGAAAATTTGTTTAAAATAATAGAAAAAAAACTTTATTATAAAATGAACCAACTAATTATTTTCTTCTGAGAAGAATAGTACGACATATTTATTGACAAAGCTCCATGTGAAAATCAAGTTATCAATAGCCTACTGAAGTCAAACTTAAAATTTTAGTTTGCACTTGCCCCGATTTACCTTATTGAAATTCATTACTTACAGAAAATTAATAGTTAATTAACAAAGCTAAAGGACAATATCACTGAGTTATTTTCTCCTTTTAAAGAATTTATTTAATCTTCAAACTTTTATTTGATATGAAATTTATAATGGCTGTGGTATATCTTTATAATTTTCATCTATTGAACTTACACTACAATATGACGATGAATCCAGTTTCTGTAATATACAATTCCCTGATTTTATATATTATATAATTAGTGTCATATTAATTTGTCATTTTTGGGCAAATAATCAAACTAAGTGCTAGTCTTATTTTTCTGAAGTCTCTCTTATTGCGCTGTAATGATACGCTTTTTATTGTGTTATTTTATTTTTTTTTATAATTCCGATTTATCACCTTCGGTATGATACTCATTGGAATACATGTATAAAAAGCAGAATGTGCAATTTTTCTCAGTAATTAATTTATTGGTGGTATTGTATGTGTATATATATATATGTTATTATTTTGTAAATAAATCAAATACCCCCGCCCCCTGTCAGTATACGATAAGTTTTTCATTTTGTAAATAATTACCAGATTTTAAATTTGGAAACTTCTGCAAAAAAATTATAAAAGTAAAAAGAAAAAAAAATATTTAAAAAAAGAAAAAAAAAGGTGTTCACTAAAACTCTTTTCTAACAAATCTGTGATTGAGAGGGAAATTTTTTTAAAAAATTACGTTTCTTCCCCATTTTTTAGGGTAAAAATTATTAATGAGCTCTTATATGATGAGTTCTGAAAATCGATCGAAAACATTTTAAAAGTACAAAATAAAAATTTATATCAAAGTTGTGTAACTTTTATTTGTAAATTTTAAACTTTTTTCTCCTATTAAATGTCTTAATAAAAAAAAAGAAAAAATCTGAATATTTTTATCAGGACTCGTCATATTGAAATGAAACGAATACAGGAATTAAGTGTGAAGATTGTTTCATTTTTAGATGTTAGTTTGCTCTCAACATTTTTTTTTTTAATTTATATTTTAGATGTAATGAAAAGCAAGTATCCATTACATGTTAAATAATTCTTCTGAAGATTTATTTGTAAAATTAATTTAAAAGAAAAAAAAAGAATAAGAAAATTATAATTGTATATCGTATATTATGTAAGGATGTAAATTAGCCCCATATTATATTTTTATTACAATCTTGCTATCTCTTAGATGAAAATGTAGATTTTTGTAAAGAAAAGAGGGTTTAAAAATATATATATGTAAATGTAAACGGCCCATTTGTGGTAGGGGCAAAAGCAAATCACAAATTTTGTCTTTTGATTCTCTCTAGTTGTTGATTTTTATTGTTTGTTAAATGTATAAAATAGTTATTACAAAAAAAAACAGTTTATAGACGTTAAATTCTACTCAGCATTAGCATAAGCTCAACGGAGAATAGTTTGTTGTCTGACAGTTTGTGGGTAGCATTTAAATAAAACAACCTACTATTACATTGTTTTCAATTTTCAATCTCAGGTTTTCAGAATGTATTTACAAACATATAATGTAATTCATTTTACTGTACATGCTTCAAATAGACAACTATGAAACTAATGTTCTCTCTTTATTTATTCCCATATGTATATTTTTTTAAACCTTTAATTGAAGAACATATATTTAATTATGTAGCAGACAGAGGTGCAATGGAATTAAGAAAAGACAAAGTAAAGAAAACCTACCTTAACCATAGACTAAACAACATGAGTATCTTATAGCAGAGATGGGTTATACGAAATAACATATGGATGTCAATATTATATTTGCACTAAAATATTGATATTTAAATATCAAAAATTAAAGAAATGGTGATTATAAAATAATATAGCAACTCATAGGAGGATTTATTTTATATCGTACCTAATCAAAAAATTAAAAAAATACTTAATAATGGTAAAGCAAAGAAACACCATGTCAACCATAACAAATATTACAACAAACCAAACATTAACTAAAATATAATTGCATAGATTGTTTTCAGAAGATTATCAATATTCCAATAATCTCTAATTCAAATATCGTCATCCTCAACATAAAAATATTCCAATAATTTTGTTTGATATAGATATCAAACTTTGGTAGCGATAATCCAAAAAAATATCAATATTTTATTTGAGAAAGAACTTGATATTTTAAGGAATTTTTAAAATAAAATATTAAAATTTTATTTGGATATTGATATTCTACTATCTTGTAAAATCAATATAAAAATTTAGCAACAATATTCAAACGAACTTTAAGGGAAATATCAATATTTCATTAGTGAAAGATTTTGAAACATTAAGGAAGGTGTGACAATAAAATAATTATATTTTACTGAGCTGTTTCGATAGGCTAATAAAATTTAGACATACATATCGATATTGATCCTATTCAAATATCGATATCCTCAACATGATTTCCATATTTCTGTTATATTTTGATATCAAACTCCGGAAATGACAATTAAGGATATTTATAAAAATATGGATATTACATCAGTCAAAAATTTAGAAATCTTACGGAATTTTTCAGATTAAATATTTTAATTTAATTTGCATATCAATATATACGACATTCTTAATATTACTGATATCAAACATCGGCAAATATATTCTAAGAATATTTAAAAAAAAAAAAAATCTATATCTTTCATTTTAAAAATCCTGGCAAATTTTTTAAGAAAGTTTAAAAATTAATAATTACAAATTTTGTTTCGATATTCGACTTTCTTATTAATATCAATATCAAATCTTAGCAACACTATTCCAATATTATATGTCCAAAATATTAATATTTCATTAAAAAAAATTACAGATTATTTTATAACAGATTTATCATTAAATACTTATATTTAATCCGATATTAGATATTGATATCAAACTTTAGTCACGATATTCCAAGAAAATTAGTTATATTAATAAATTATTATAGTATATAAATAATTAATCACTCGAAACCAAATAAATAAAAATCTTCAGAGAATCTTTTGGTTTCATGTTGATACAACTAACTATATCACTGCAAACATACCTCCATCTCATGAATCCTCTCATAAACAAAGGTATTTAAATAATAGTTGGATGATGCTCCATCATACCAGTTTTTTATTGTTGGATCTGGTTAGTATTTGTAAAATAATTTAATTCATTTATTTGTTATTAATTCATTTTAAAAAATAAAGTATACCTTCCTCACTATTTTTAACCTCTTTATTTTTCTAAACTTATTTTATTTTTAGTTAAATATGTTCTTATTCAATTTCCTATTATGTACTGTAAAATGGGAAAAGAAATAGTAAGTCTGACACCTTATTTTACCTCCTAATGTATAAAGTCTGTTCCCTAACCTAAAACTTGAAAATTGAGAACATTCATATTAAACACTTCTTAAGCTTAAAAAAAATATTAAACATTATAAATAAAAGTCATAATGTTTTATACCATTTTTTCCAAAATATTTATTTAAAAAAACATTATTAATTATTTGTATTTATATTAATACAATATTTTATGTCTTTTTTTATATTTCTTGGTATATATTTTAAATAGATAAAAATTTATCCATACCATGATGACTGACGACCTGAGTCTATGATAAAAACGGATTACCTCAGATACCAGTTTTTGAAATTTAAGTATCCTTAAGCACATTAAGTATTTCTTGAATTTTTTTTATTAATAAACTCCTTTGTCTTCCCTAAAATAGCTGCAAAATTTACTTTCCTTGATTACTTCGCTTCTTTTTTTTATCATAACTTTTAAAATGATTAAATTTTGTTAAATATATTTATTGATTTAAATTTAGCTATTTTTTAAACTGTTAAAATAAAATTTTATTATAGAATAACTAGATACAAAATTAAGATAAACAATACCAGGTTAATAAAAAGTAGTGAAAAGATTAAATAATCTCTAAAAATATTCTTTAATTTTACAAACAGCAATAAATATCTTAATACATATATATACACAACATTTCATAAATATTTCCAACTTTAAAAATCAAATATACATTCATCATTTACGAAAATATATTATTAGTTATGGAAGCACGAATCAAAGTCTTTAATTTCATCTTTCTGAATTGTATTGCAAAACATTTCACTTCTTCGAGGAATATCTTAACATTAATAACAAAAATTAGATTGCACATAAATATTAATGTCATTAAGATAAAATTAAAAAATAAATAAAATAAAATAAAACATTGTTTATCGAAATAAAATATTTACAATAATGACAGATGTAACTTAATGTTGTTGGAATTATTAACAATACTGTGATTCTAAAAAGTTAGACATCATAAAGATAGATAAACTAATAACAGCTGTGAGTCCATGCTACACAGTTTACGATTTATGACTAGATATCAAGCAGATTACTGGGCCTGAGTATTTAATATAGTTCCTAACGTTACTAGCGAGAGTTGAAAACATACGTGATCAGTGAAACAGCTGTTAAAAAAATAGAGAGCATATACCAAACCAAGACTGATTCTATGATACTGGATACACTCACTATCTTGGTCAGTATAACTGCACAACTACATTTTATTAAAACTTCACTTGAGGTCATAATGGTTTTGTAGGAGAAAAACTAATAAAAACATTTAATAAAATTGTAAGAGCTAAAATATGAAAGTTACTAAGTCCACACAGACATATACAACACTGAATACTTTGACAAGGGACGGAAAATTAAAACTAAAAAGAAAAAATTGAGTAGCAAGGTTTTTTGAGAGCGAACAGCATCTGAAGGCAGAGTGATGGAATCAATGGATAAGATGTCAAGATTTTAGGAGCGCTCGAAGGGTGTCTCTGATGTGGTCATAAGTGGCAAAACTTATCCCAACAGCGATTGGGCCTTTTACCCAATTCATACTCAGCCCTTTGAATATGCCATGAAAACCTTCTTCTCTGAAAATGAATAGAAATAATTTTTCTTATATTATAATAATAATAATAATTTTTTATTATAATTTTACTATCAAAAATTTTCTACAACATACTTCCCCTATATGATCAGTAATAAGGTTGTTATGGGCGTCCACTACTTTAAATTTGATTTCACCAGAGCATAAAGAGGTCCTTACCGAAAAAGTTCTGATTGAAAGTTGGAAAAATAAATCATTACACTATCATTTATAACATCCGAATAACAAATGATCTGTCCGCTACAACCCATGAAGGATTAGTGGTGCACTACTTTGTACGGGAGTACTGTTGCTAGACCAACGGTTATGCAAGGAAGTGATGAAGAATTGGAAAATGTGGACTTCTATACTTACCATGGAACAATTTTCAATAAATCTGGTAAAATAAACCAAGAAGTATCCAACAGGATAAATAAAGCAAATAATATTTACTACCAGATATGCAATACTATTTTGGGAAAGAGGTAGGTAGATAAGGATATCAAACTCCAAATCTTTAAAGCAATATTTCTTCCAACACTATAATATGGCAGTTGAGTCACTCAAGACAAGCATTTAAGTAGGATTACGGCTGCTGAAATGCAATTTTTGCAAAGAATATTGGGCAAAACTAGGAGAAATAGGATAAGGAATGAAAGAATAAGAGAAGAACTTCAGATCCTCTCAGTGATTGAACACCGACAGCTCCGATGGCATGAAACGTCTGTAGAATGGGGGAAGACAGAGTGCCAAGAAAATGTATGGAGGCAAGGCTGACTGGTAGAAGACCACGAGACAGACCTAGAAGGAAATGGAAAGAGGAAAAACACTGGATCAGATAAAGATGCTGGCCAGTGGTCGAGATGTGTGGACCAAGTGGCTAGAGGCTCCTCCACGCTGAAAAGAACTTAAGGAGGATGAGAAAGAAAAAGAAGTATCCAAATTAAAGTCTCAAAACACTCCTTATTTTCTCAAAAGTCCAACATCCCGGCCAATTCAGCCATCTCCAAGGACAAACCCAAAAACTTACACTCAAATAAACTATTAACCTCTGTCCAGATCACAAGCTACAGTAAAAATCACCTCACCATGCCACTATTTCATTAATATTAAACCCCAAATTATAATCAACTTAACTCTACTACACCTTGCTATCATAACAATCCGTTTACTTGGACGTTGAACTTTTGAGAAAAGAAGGAGCGTCTTGGACTTTAATTTGGATACAATTGATTTAATTTGAACAATAAATATGCCAATTAGATGTAGTGAACATCATTTAATAGAGAGGGTAAGAAAGAAAGAATAACAAAAGATTAGAGAATGGAAAAGAGAGTGTAAAAAGAAAGATGAAAAAGAAAAAGAAGAAATAAAACATGAAGCACACGACAGGTGCAGAAGTGCCACACATGAGATATGACACAAGTTGCGGCCGATTTCTCAGTTAAAAAATACGTTCAAGGAAGCAGCTAACGGTTAAAAGTCAAGACTTTGTTTACAAGTTCCATTACTTAGAGAGGTAAAAGTTGAAAACAAATAATTTAAAAAATGAAAGAACATGTAGCATGTAGAGAAAGAAAAATTATAACAATAATACTGTTTTAACAAATTTTAGATTTTTGTTTACTTCACTGAAAGCACCACTAACCATCTCCTCATACAATACGTTTTGGTTACTGTAACATTTTTTCATGCTAAGTGGATCCTTATCATCCATGAACCAAATAAAAAATTATTAATGGTATTCCTCTGATACAATTTTCTATATCCAACTCTGAGAATACAAATAAAATGAAATAAGATACAAGACAAGAATTATTTTTTAAAACTGAGTCTCTTTGTTCTAAGAATGTAAAAAATTCCTATTAGAGAATAAAATTAATACAAACCTAATAACACTACGGAGCGTGCCAATAATGGTTCGATAATGACCTCCAGTGACATTTGAAGTCTGCATTCTTCTTCTGACAATGTCCAGCGGATAGGAACTAGTCTGACCCAACATCCCAGCACAAGCTCCACAAAATAAATTTGTTAGCGCATTTGTAGAACCGTATTCAGCTGAAACAAAGAAATATTTCAGTTCAAAGTTAAAATGTAAAGTTAATAAACTATCAGATCATTTCATAGGAAATGTCCGATTTTATTATTTTAAAATTAAAAGTGTGATTACTGGACTTTTGTTGTTTACTACATTTATATCTACAGATTAAGAGTCCTTATTAATCCTCTCTTTTTTTCTAATATTTACTACCATTTACTTACAAGGCAAAAAAACGAGCCTTTTCTCAAAAGAATAATCAAGTGTGATGAAAAGTGGATTACATATGACAACAGGCATCAGTCAGGTCAGTGGTTAAATATCTACAAAAGACTGGGACACATGACAAAACCAAATTTGCATCTAAAAACATTATTGGTTTCTGTGTGGTACTGGTACTGGTATTTGGTGGGGAGAACAAGTCCGGCAAGTGGGCCCAGTGGTCCTGTTTGCCAACCCCAGGCGGCTACTTGAGTTCCGCTGCTGTGTACTAACCAAGGTGGGAGTGTCAAGATTAATTCTTCAGGACCACCGAAAAACGAATGTTTAACTACTTCAGGTGGGAATCAAACCCACAACATTCGAACCGAGCCCACTAGGACCTGTGCCCCCAACCTGCACAGCCATCACCTGGTCTCTGGTTTCTGTGTGGTGGTCATTAGTAAGAATAATTCATTTCTCATTTTTACCCAGAGGTGAAATCATCACATCCACATCGTACTGCAGTGATAATGACATAATGCATGAAAATCTTGTCAAAAACCACTTGCATTGGTTAATCGGAAGGGACCTATACTCTTACACGACAATGCCAGACCTCAAGTTTTATGAAAGGCAGTGCAGAAACTAAACGTGCCGTGTCACAAAGTCCTGCCACACCTACCTATTTCACCAGACTTATCTCCAGCAGATTTCCATTTGTTCAGAAATTTGGACAACTTCCTTAAAGGTAAAATTTTTGAAAATGATTCTCAGATCAAAACACATTTTCTGAATTCATTTCTTGACAAAACCTTGAATTTTTCTGTTCTGGGATTAAAAAGTTGATAACACGTTGGGGATAATGTATAGAAAATAAATAAACGAGGAGAAGATGGTTGGGGGTGCGGTCAATGATAAACACAAATAAGTTCGATTAATTATTATTTGTGTTTATCATTGACCGCACCCCCAACCATCTTCTCCTCGTTCATCATCCACGGTCAACTATCTCTCATAATTATGAAAATAAATATTCTGAATAAAAATGTTTTGATTTCATAAAGTTGTTTTAATAAATAATCGTTCCAATGAAGACTGACATATCACATGAAACGATCAAATATCCTCAAGTACCTTGTTGATTCCTACAACTTCTTTTTTCTCTTTATTTTTATAAACTCTATTATGACAAAATATTTAGGTTTGGGAAAATTTTAGGGACACAACATGAAAATAAACGGAAATAATATAGGTTTTCAGTGATTTTAATTCTAAATAATACACAGAATTATGCCAGTTTTAAATGTTTATCTATTATAAAATTTGAGTTCAGACAAACATTGTATGACAATAACTAGTGAATATGGAATTTAGAACAACTGACAAAGAACCTCAACAATTGAGATTGATCAGTAGTTAAATTATCAGTAGTGTTTTGTTGTCATTAAAATTTAAAAAAAAATTAAATTAGTATTTTTATGTAATAGTTTATTGTTTGTTCAGTTCAAAAACAAACGTTTTTGACATTTTTAATGTTTTTTATTAATAATAATTGTTGCGACCAACATATGGTCCAATAATCGATTAAATGAACATATGCTTTTTATTTTGTTAAAAAATAAAACAAACCAACTCTCGGTTGTTAATATGAATATGGCAGATATAAAACAAATGACTTCTTAGCGTCTCTTTGTGTGCATACACATCATCTCCAGTGACTCCTCACTACACAATCGTAGTTGCAATTTCTGTCGTCTTAATCATTTTAGACATCAGCTCATACTCCAAGAGGACAGGGGCCCCATCAATCAACCACAGTGATATTAAGACATGTTTTTTCCTTTTGTGCAACTTCAATATAATTTTATAATACATATAAGCTTAGTTAAGTTCCTTTCTTTTTCTAGTCTGTATATTTTTCTATATTTTGTTTTCAACGCCTTCCATTTATTATGTTCACATATTTAAGATACAATAATAACAAAATTCAGCAGTTTATTTTCAGTTCTATTCACGGTTCAGTCACCTGCTGTAACAATAATAATAATAAAAAAAGGAATAAGGTGAATAGAATTAGGAGTGAATTTGTTTAAAAGAATAACTGGGGTAATTATGAAAATGTTGATCTAGAGTTAGCTAGTTATAGAGAACGTCAGAAGTAATTATTTTTAAATTGAATTACCAGACCACATTCAGACTTGTAGAAATTTCTGTTTTTATTTATTTTATTTTTTTATGTTTTACCTATTATTTTAATAAATATTAAATAATGATTAATTATTATATTTTATAATCATATTATTATTTTAAATAAAGGTCAATATGAATATACTTATGCATTTGAAATTAAACTTTTTAAAGTTTTAATGCATCAAATTATTTTTGAGTTGAACTATTGAAAAGCTAAGCGGAAAAACATACTATGTAAAATTTTATCTAAATGGTGCACCAGGAGGAAAAAGGAAAAGGGGCAGACCCAGGCACCGGTGGCTGGATGATTTGGAAGATGATTTGAGAGGAATGGGAGTTGAAAATTGGAGGAGTCCCGCTGGAGACCGCGAGGCATGGGGAAGAATGGTGGCAGAGGCCCAGGTCCTGCAAGGACTGTAGCGCCCAACAGCGAGTGAGTGAGTAAAATTTTAGGGGAAATCAAAAAGGGAATATTGCTTGGAAGGATATTTTTTAATACTACTTTTTACATACTGTCCTTGAATATTTTTTCTAAAACTTAATAGTAAGAATATTAAACCATTTTGTACAAATATCTTCCATAGCTCTTCAGTTATGGACAAACTTTAAGATTTTTTATCATAATAGTTTAGTTTTTTATGTATATTTTCATAAATACAGAGAGTATATATCAAGTTTAATTTTTTCACTTTTTTCAAAAAAGGTTTAGATAAAGCTGTCCATGTGTTAATATTATAAATTAAACAATAAAGTTAATTATTGCAGGATTTGTATGTTTTTTTTTGTTTTTTTCGTGGTATCATTTTGACAATAAAAATGAGTATAAATATTTTAAATTAAATTCTGGATTTTTTTTTTTAGGAAGTTTAATATATTAATTTCTATAAAATTTTGAGGTTAAAAAGCTTTCCAATATGGGACAATAGTCCCAAAACATTTTAAAACAATGAAGAAAAATATAAAATGGTTTATTTTTATCTTTGGAAGTTTTTTATTTTATTTTTTATTATTTATTTATTGTTATTTACAACTGTATAAAAATATATACAACAAGTAAATTTGCTGTTGGTGATATAATGAAATGATACAAACGTGTGGAGAATCTACCCATTGCTAGAACTCAAATAGTATATCTAGAGGAGAATATCTCGAGTCCATCTTCTTTTCAGACGCCTAGGAGGATTATTAGGTAATGAAGGAGAAGCCAGGTTAGAAACAAGTGGATTTGGGTGATTGGAAAGTTTATCATGGAAGGAACGGTATCTGGTTCTGGCCAAATCGGCAACATATGGAACATTGAAGTCCTGATGGATGACTTGATTTGTGACAAAGTAAGGATCATGACATTCATAGAATTGAAAACCTATGGATGCCCATTATATAAAATTTTACTGTATCTAATATTTAAATAATTAATTATCAAACCTAATATCCAATTCTGAAGAGTTCCATAAGTGAAAAAGCTGACTCCAGCATAAGGTATCACGCCAAGGATGGTCGGCAAGTAACCTCTATAAAGAGTCATCGGCCCTTCAGTTTTCCATGTTTTCACAAATACCTAAGGGAAAATTCAATATAATAAGTCTGATGGTAATAATACAATAATTGTTAAATTTGTTATGATAATTTTAATAGCTAATTATAAAATAATGGAAATTTATATAAACAAAATTGTACTAATATATTTAAGAACTACTTTTTATAAACCATGTATGTATATATATGGAACAGGAAAATAATTTTTAAACAGATATTATCTACTTATTGATATAACAACTTTATAACTTAACAATTTATATATACTTATCAATTAATAATAACTTTAATAAAGAATATAATTCTTGGTTTTTGATACAAATAAATCCTTAAAACTCACTAATTATAACTGACTACAAATTTATTTTAAACAACTTTACTATTATATATTTTTTTGTGAGATTCATTTTTTATTACTAAAAATACTAAGGAAAAAACGTTTTGCCACTTTTTTCAACACTTTCATGTCCAATGGCACCAACATGTTGTCACATGCGAACCAAATGTTAGTTGCCGTTGACAACGTGATGGTATCATGCATTGCCACATTGTTTAGTTATTTGATATTTCTTGAACGGAAGAGCAATGTTAAATGTTAAGCTCGATTTGATATTTTTAATTTTGATTTTTGCAAGCCATAGAGATGTTTTTTATAAAAAAAAAAAAGGTTATAAAAAAAAATATGCATATTATTAGGCTAAAAATGAACAGAAGATGTATTAACACGTAAAAATAGAAAAGTAGATATTAGAAAACAAAATTTAACATACTAAAAGAAGGAAAATAAAAAAGTAAATTGAGATTAAATAAAGCTTGAGAAAGAGTAAACAAAAATAAAATGAATTATAATGAGTGAGTAAAGAATAAATCTGGACCACCTTCCTGTTCCAGTTGAGAGCTTTGAAACTATTTATTATTTATATTTATTCTTTCTCAAGCTTTATTTAATCTCATCTTACTTCTTTATTTTTCTTGAGGTGTAGATAGTTGACCGTAGATTAATGCTTGAAGAAGTTTGTCGGGGGGGTGCGGTCAGCAAAGAACAACATAAATAAACAAAACCATATTTATTTATTTTATGCTGACGTTTCGACCTGAGTTTCAGGTCTTCATCAGGGCT
>NW_027116375.1:1114756-1119202 GCF_000696795.3 Halyomorpha halys | reverse complement strand
AACTCAGGTCGAAACGTAGGCATAAAATAAATAAATATGGTTTTGTTTATTTATGTTGTTCTTTGCTGACCGCACCCCCCGACAAACTTCTTCAAGCATTCTTTATTTTTCTTCTTTTAGTATGTTAAATTTTGTTTTCACATATCTACTTTTCTATTTTAACGTGTTATTACATCTCCTGTTCATTTTTAACCTAATAGTCTGCATACTTTTTTATATTCTTATCATTGTCTATATTATAGTAATACAATTTTCTTTTTTATTTTCTTTCATTCGTATACAATTTTCTTTTTAACTTATTTTTACATAATTTTAACCCTGCCTTAATTTATTTTTTGTATCTTATTATCTTACTATGTCAAAGTACAAAGTGTTTTTGTATCTTATTAGCCCTCATGAAGCTCTACAAAGTGGGGTGAAACATCGGCAAATAAATAGTGGCTAATTTTTTGTTTTGTTTTTTTACTGCACTCCTAACCATCTTATTCATAATAAAAAGTTGTTAATTCATTTTTTGGAAAAATGTATAATTTGTATACACTTGCATAACTAAACCCTTAGCTGAACACTTTACCAAATACTTTTAAATTAACACAAGTAAATGAAATTTTATCTATCGGTAAAATAGTAATTATGAGTAAAAACAAAATAAATAATTACAATTTGAGCAAATTGTAATTGATTAAGAAGATAATATCTGCCTAAAAATACTTCCTGTGACATATATATGCTTTTCAAAGTTAAAATTAAAAACAAAGAGGGTTAAACATAAAATAAAATAAAACTATAAATAAATAAATTTACTAGGACAAAACCACATAAATGCAAATTTACCTTTTCATAAAGAATTCCGATTCTCAATTAGCAAATTATCCAGCCAATAACGGTAGTTATCTGTGAATTATCGTCATTAATAAAATTAATCCCTAATAATCTATAGCAATGCTATTTAATTACAAATAAATTTGAACGTCATTTATACATGCTTCAGATTTTTAAGAAAGTAAAAAATAAATAAAATACAACTTGAAGCACACAAAATTTAAAATAATAAAATCTGCCCCCAGAAACATACATGCAAGACAGACAAATATAAAGCAGCTGATAAAATAAAAGTTTAATATTAGAAACATAATATAAACAAGCCGACAAGAGGAATTGGAAACTAACCTCAGATATGGAGTTGTAAGTCTCCTTGTGCGTCACGGCCATTCTAGCCCTAGCCAGGTCCAGGGGGTAAGTTAGGCTTTGGGATGTAATACCCGCCAAGGATCCTGCCAAAAATCTCCTTTGTTTCTCACTGAAATGAAATGTTTCATCAGCATAATTTTTTTTCATGAAAATTTTCACTTTTTTTTTTAAAAACTTTATTTAATTGATAGATAATACTTCTGCCACACAATTGTGGGCAACAGCTAATAGTGATGAATGGTCACATTCATACTAAAATAAGAATGGAAATAAATAAATAAATGAAAGAAATAAAAAAAAAAAAGTACATAAAAATTCTTTTAAAATATATATACATACATATGTACAAACAGAAGGATAGAGAAAATGAACATAATCAAACTATGAGTATGAAAAAATAAATAATAAAATAATAATAAAAATAAAATAATTCCTAGTCACATTTACACTCTTATGTATAATATTTACACAATCGACCTGAGGATCCCTGAGCCCACTCAAGTAGAGCAGAGCTCAAAAGATCCCAGCGCATCCCTCTCGCCGTATAACTGATAGTGAGCCAGTGGAGGCTGAGCAAGTGCGCTAAAGCCTCAAACATTCAACTTGAGTGGAGAATCTGACCATTGCCAGAACTCCAATTGTCCATTTTTATTTTACAATAAATCTCTTGGCCACTGCCGTTTCAACCTTCTAGGTTGGCCTGTAGGGATGGGTGGAAATAGATAAGGTTTGAACCAAAGGATTAGGATGGTTGGAAAGGTTTATATAGAATTTTGTGAATTTGGTTGGTATGAGGTCAAGAACAAAAAGGATATGAAGGTCATGGTGTAGTATTCTGTTGGAAACGTAATTTTACTTTTAACAAAAATATTATTATTTTTAGTCTTAACTAAATTGAATAATAATATTATTATTTAAATTAAGTTAAATATTCATTAACAATTTCAATTACACTCTAAATAAATTATCCAGCATTATGCTGAAATTTTAAGCAGAATTAATTAATGATCAAAATTATTATATATAATATAAATAATATATTGTAGGAAAATAGTCAGGATGGTGGTCAATAAAGGTATACAAATAGTCCTTATTATTATTGACAGTATTTGTTAATTTTCAGTAAATCAGAAATTTAATCATATTGTAAGAAATATAACAAGTTACTCTAAATGCATGTTCTTGCTGATATAGTAAATACAAATTTTCATAAACTTCGACTAATTATGCAAACTATATAACTTTTGATAATGGTTTTAAAGTAATAATAAACTGTAATCAAACTATACAAATTATGCAGAAATTTAATGGTGCATGGTTTAGGATTGTTAAGGTAAAATGAATGGGAAATAAAGGAAAGTAAAGAGAGGAAATTGAGTTTAGGATTTAATTTGTACACATTTATCAAATTAAAGTAATGTAACCTGAACACAAGCTCTATGGAGGCCACAGGAACCCATTTCAGTTTTTTCCCCTGTCTCTTAAGTTGTTGAGTGACTTGAAAATTAAGGCATTGTTTTCAAAAATGTTTACTTGAAAAAGAGCTCATTAAAGATTCCCATGGTATTACAAAGGATAAAAATATAAATATCTAGGTTTTACTGAAGATAGTACTTTTTCTTAAAAATTCCACATAGTAAATATTTAAAAGAGATTATGGATATGATCATATAAAATTTATTACCTTCGATTTTCACATAACAAAAAAATCGTACTTTTTCTTGGAAATCCCATATAGTAAATGTCTAAAAGAGATTACATATACGATCAAACAAAATTTATTATCTCCAATTAAGTAAGATTAATTTATAAATAATATAGGATAAATTGTATGTGGATAATTATAGTTGGCCTTGATAGGATTTTTGCTAATGAAATAAATAGCAAAATTGACAAAAATGTAGTTATGATAAATAATTTTTAAATGCTTGAACTGAGTGGAGGAAGGTTACAAGCATTGTTGTGATAAAAGTTTAAGAAATAGTGTCTGCTGATGAATGATTTTGACTTTGTTTTAAGTGATATTGACTAATTAGGTAATTAAACATATGTGGGATATACTAATTAACAAAAAAAAAATATCTTTAACCTAATGTTTTAATGTTTCATAGATATTGATGTTTTTGACCTGGGCAGAATAGCCTGCATGAAGTTAGAGTTGTTTAAATTATATGGTTTCAAAGTTGTATTAAGGTAAGGTAAATTATAAATAATAATGTTAAGTAATTGAATTGTTTGTAGGATCATACATGTAATAGAAACAGTTTTGTAGTAGATTGTCCCTGAAGATGGCCGGATTGGCCGAAACGTCGGACTTATAAGAGAAATTAAAGGTTTTGAGACTATAATGGATAAAATTTGAATTATTTATTATTATAAATATCTAGGTTTTACTGTAGATAGTACTTTTTCTTAAAAATTCCACATAGTTAATATTTAAAAGAGATTATGGATATGATCATATAAAATTTATTACCTTCGATTTTCACATAACAAAAAAATCGTACTTTTTCTTGGAAATCCCATGTAGTAAATGTCTTAAAGAGATTACATATACGATCAAACAAAATTTATTACCTCCAATTTGTACTTAGCAGAGAAGCTTTTTAAGGAAGCCCCCACAAACATATTGAAGGGCAACTCAAAATGCTGCCATCTAGTGGGAGAAAAAAAGAAGTAGGAATTGAGTACCTACTGAACAAGTGAAGAAGTACCAGAGGAGTGAGAACAAACCCATGGACTACTTAGGGCAACTACATTTTGCTGGTAGTCAAATATCACTCAGGACGAGTGAATAGTTTATTCCATCCAGCTAGGGGAGATACAAAATCAGGATGAGAGGACCGAACATAACAAAAGAGATAATTTTCAAGCTACAAATAAAACCTCAATAAATCAAACCCAATATGGTTGATAAGAATGAAGAATAAAGTAAATAATATTTAATATAAAGAAAAAAAATATAGAAGATATAAAATAGAAGAAAATTATAAAAGATAGAAACTACAAGAAAAATGATGAATGATAAAATACTTGAAAACAGAAAAAAAAAAATAAGAAAACTTCTTTCATGGATAAAAATATACTAAAACAATAAAAGAAAAATTTAAAAAATACTGGTTGTTTATAGTATTTTTCATTTATTTTATTTTTTACAAATAAAATTAACCTGCAGAGCTCTGGTTTAAAAGAAAAAACATTAATAAATAATATGGGTAGATAATATTGTACAAAGTAATTAAATATTAGTACAAG
>NW_027116375.1:1108750-1113945 GCF_000696795.3 Halyomorpha halys | reverse complement strand
CCAAATTATTTTTATTTTTATTTTTTAATATTTTTAAAATATATATATATAAGTTGATTAGTATTGGTCGTTTGAGGATACCTGCCTTTGTTTTCAAAGTTACAACAGGGACAATACCGTCAGTTCATGGATGAACGTGGATGATTTAAGCATGGATAGCATAAGGCGATAAACAAGGGATAGATGAAACATTTCTTGATAGGACAATGTCCCCACATGCAAAATAAATGGAAAAGAACAAGAATAAATAAGTCGAGTAAAAACAAAGAAACTAGTTGTGTGTGTTGATATCCTTTAGAAAGAAGAATCCTCAAAACCGAAGAAAGAATATAAGATTCAATACTCAATAATTAAAAAAATTTAACAATTATAAAGCAGTTACAAACAAGTTTATTATTAATTAAATTTGTAAAACCAAGTAATAGTTGCACAGTGCATTTGCCTTTTTTAAAACTATACTGATTTCTATTGATTATATTGTGTTTTTTAGAAAAATATTCAAATGATTGTTTATGTATTTTTCTATAATTTTATTTACCGATGATAGAATTGAGGTTGGTCTGCAATTGCCTAAATATTTTTTACTGTTTTTTTTTTTTAAATATTGGTCTGATAATTAATGTTTTTGTTGTGTCAGGGCATATTCCTGATTTAATTATAGATTTATTGATTGTGTTAATAGAGGAGTTAAAAGGTTTGAGAGATTAATCACGTCATAGGTTGTTATATCATCAAATCCAGCAGATTTTTTCTATTAAGAGATAAAATAATTTTTTGCTTTTTGCATTTCGGGAAATCAATTCATTCTTCTTTATTTAATCATTTTCACATCAGTATATCAACATTGTAGATTTTTAAGACAATCTGTCCATCTTTAGGGACCTATTTTAAAAAAATATATTTACCAAGTTTTGAGCTATAGCCCAATTTTCTTTTCTTTATTTTTGATTTTATTATTATTGTTATATAATTGTAAAATAATTTGTTTTATATCATGCCCCAGGGCATAAGGTATATCAAAGGAGGGTTGATCTAAAACATGTTCACATTTGTGTGAAATATTCACATTATTATTAAAATACTCAGAAAACTTCAATATTAATTCCGGTACTTTTAGATATTATATAAAAGTATTTATGATTACTGAGTCTAGTGATTTTTTATTTTTGTTGAACAGTTTACTTACAAAATCCATGATTTTTTTTTTTTTTATGCTATTATTATCACCTTTGATAAGTTGGGTGAAATATTCTTGCTTTTTCTGTCTGTTTTGGTAACTATGGTCCTTAAGGATTTATATTGATTGTAGGAGTGAGGATTATTTGAATTAAATTTGTATTTTTTTAATAAATATACCTCCATCTTTTACTAAACTTTTTAAACTTATATTGAACCAGTGTTTGAAACATTTCTTTGTATAGGGCGGCATTACAAAATCAATGATTTATGATTTTTTTTTTTTTTTAATATTGAAATAGCCTATGGCATCAGGAACTACAAATGGAATCAATAGATGACTTCATCAAAAAATGGTTTGTAAAATTCCAATCTCAGTAACCTACAGTTTAAGGAGCAGTGACTTACAACTTGGGAAATCCAACCTCATTCCGAAGACTGAAGCCCAGGCTGCTGCAGAACACCCTGTTGTAAATTTTATACTTCTCTATTTCTATTATTGTCATTAATAATTTTTTTTTTATTTTCTTTTTTCCCATTAGAAGCCAGTTATTTATTATTTATATATAAATGTCATTGTTTTTGTTTACTAAATAATTCAAAAACACTATCCAAAATTATAGTCTCAAAACATTTATTTCATTCACACGTCCAACGTTTCGGCCAATTCGGCCATCTTCAGGGACAATCTATTACAAAAGTTTCCATTATTTGTATGATCCTACAATCAATTCAATTATTTAACATTATTATTTATAATTTACCTTACCTTAAATTACTATGAGACATATTTAACCATTTAAAAAAACTCCATACAGGCTATTCTGCCCAGGTCTAAACATTTATATCTATGAACAACATTAAAACCATTAGGTAAACTTATTTTTTGTTAATCAGTATATCTCACATTTGTTTAATTACCTAATACGTCAAAAATACATTAAAAATCACAGTCCAATTATTTCTCTTTTATCACTATTTATACACTTTTATTACAACCTCACTTGTAGCCTCCCTTTACTCAGTTCAAGCATTTAAAAAATTATTTATCATAATTACATTTTTGTCACTTTTTCTCTTTATTACATTAGTAAAAATCCTATCAAGGCTAACTGTAATTATCCATATATAAATTATCCTATATTATTTATAAGTTAATCTTACTTAATATCTCTGCATAATGTTGATTTGTTTTTGTTATTAACTTTTCTTTTTCTCTCTTCTAAAGAATTAATATTTTTATTCATTTATTTTATCTTATTTTTTTTTCTTATAACATTGAAAATAGTTAGTAGTGTCTTTTGTACCAGACTACCCCCCCCCCATAATCAATTGTTAGAAAGAAAAAAGAAATGTAAATGTTATATTAACCATGTAAGGACCATGTGGGCCAGTCTAGTATTAAAATAAAAAGTCAACACTGAAATTCATATAATTATTTTTAATTAATAAAATATAATTTTTATCAACTAATTCATCTTCAGTTTCCTTACAATTAATATGGAAAATTTTTAATTTGAATCGGTAAAGGTTACAATTGAACTTAGAGGAAGGAGTGTAAGAGATGTCAGGCCAAGTAAAGCTAAAAAAGTGGACTTCGGAGTTGGGCAACTATGAAACAAATAGCTAATATTGCCATGGATACAATATTTATTTATCAATGGTTCATTCATGAATAAGAGTCGTATCCATAGCAACTTTATCTATTAGTTTCAACTATAGCTAATTTTTGCCCATCTCTAGTGGACTTATAAGGCTTCGAAGATGTGTTAGGCCTGGAGTGTTGTTTTCTCTCTTAAGAATTATTATTTTTATCTATTTTGTTTTTGCTCTTTTATTTATAATTCATCGTTCTTATTAACAATTTTTCAATATTTATAGTGTTATAAATAGTTAGTCTTTTGCACAAAACTATACTCCCATAATCAATCGTTAAAAAAAAAAAAAAAAAATCTAATGTAAGGCCCTAGTATTGAATAAAAATATAATTCCAATATTTTCAATATTACAACCTTGAACAACTGTACTAATTAATTGTTCAATCACTGTGTTAAAGAGGCATCACCAACGATATACAGATAATAATATTTGGCTCACATTTTAAGATAACAAGTGCTGACATCATCAAATTGATAACAATACGCAAATTGATTGATAAGAACCAGATGAAATAATCAGCAAATTATATCAGTAAATGAAATTTGAACTGTCTAGTTACAGCTGTAGGGATCAATTACTCACCTACATCGGCTGATAAGCATGACGTGGATTAAGAGCAAATCCAATCGCTTATCTTTTCATCATAACAATATATTAAGATGGAACTTATCATTTTTATATAATTATTTCATTATATAATTTATTAAATCTATAAAATTAATGAGCAAACCAACAAAGGAAGTTCTAAATTTTCATAATTTGATTAGATAAAACTCAGTTAAAACCAACATAAGGTTAGCAATGTTATATCCTCTCTTCAATATAAAACCTAAATTAAAACAATACACCACCATTCTCATTTATAAAACTATAATAAGGCCATCACTAATGTACAGTTCTGAAGTGTGGAGAGCAGTATCCTGTATTAAACGAGAAAAAAAATTACAATCATTCCAAAAAAAGGTCCTAAGAATCGCAATAGATCCCCCTTGGTTTACAAGAAATATATAATTAAACATTTCTTTTGTAATATTTCATATAGGGCCGCATTACAAAATCAATGATTTATGATTTTTTTTTTTTATTATTGAAATAGCCTATGGCATCAGGAACTACAATTGGAATCAATAGGAGAATTCATTGAAAAATGTTTTACATAATTCCATTCCTAGTTACCAGTTGTTAAAGACGCAGTGGATTCTAACATAATAAATCCAAATTTATCTTGAAGACTGAAGCCCACACTAATGCAAGACATTCTAGTATAACCTGAACATTTATCTATTTTTTAAAATTAATGATCTTCTACTGGAAGAGTTTCTGGAATTAAATTGAATCTTATTTGATATTCCCGAAACATTGTTGTTGATTATATGAAATAAATTATTACAATTAAAAAAGGAAGATTTGTGTCATTCATCAAATTCAATTTAATTATCTATTTTTATTATCGTCATTGAAGAGGTTGGTCTTTATCCGAACTACCAGAAGACGAAACTTATGACAAATGGCATAAAAGAGGAGTGTGAAATTAACAACCATAAGAAGTTTGCGTATGTTGAAGAGTATATTTATTTGGGTCAGTTAATATCATTCATGGATAGAGGAGCAAAGGAGGTCCAGAGGAGATTGGCACTCGGCTGGAAAAAGTTTTGGTCCCTCAGGCATATAATGAAGGGAAAGAGGAAATAACAGGTGTGGCAAAATAATATTGGAAGAAGCATTGTGAATGTTAGGAAAAGAGATAGAATAAAAAATTCTTGGATCAAGAAAGAAACAGGACTCACTGACATACTGAAGATGACAAGATTGAGCAAATGGAAATGGGCAGGACATCTCCTTTGTTGCGAAGCTGACAGATGGTCCAAAATTGCCACAGAATGGACTCGATACAACCTTCAAAGAAGAAGAGGAGGTCAAAAGAAAAGATGGAGTGATATGTTCAAGAGGATGGCAGGACCCCTCTGATGGAGAGCTGCTAGAGACAGGGATGTCTGGAAGGAGAAATGGAAAGAACTCGCCTCCCAATAGGGCTGGTCACCCCGGGAAGTGCTTACTATTACTCCCAAAAAGGAAGGCCTATGCAGGAAAGGATACCGAAAGATGGAAAGAAAATTGATAGAAGTTAATGTTTTGTCAACTATTATATATATAAAATTTATTTACCTATTTTTTTCTTTTTTCTTTCTCTCTATCTTCTTTAAATGTTTATATTGTGTTTTGTATGATTTTAATTTATTGCATAAATAAAAGGCTATTTTATTTCATTATCATCATTATTATTTTTTGAGGAGAAGATGGTTGGGGGTGCGGTCAATGAAACACAAATAAGTATGACTAACTTATTTTAATGTGCCGAC
>NW_027116375.1:1103952-1108195 GCF_000696795.3 Halyomorpha halys | reverse complement strand
TCATTTATCATCCACGGTCAACTATCTCTCATAATTATTATTTTTTGTTTCTCTTCATTTTCTTCACAAATTATTTTTTCATTATTAAGTCAGTTATTTATTTTATTAATTTTATAAAAATTAGTTGTTTTTCGAAGATCGCTCATTGACCATGTGTAATACATAAAAGGAAGATGGTCCGAGAGCAATCAAAAGAACTCAAATAGTAGTTAAACTATTTATTGAGAACCAACATTTCGTCCCCACTTTAAAAAAAAGATAGAAACAACTAAAATAATGAAACAAAGTAAGAGAACAGGAATTATAAAATAAAATTAATCTAAAAATAAATAATAAATAATAAATAAAAATTAATCTAAGGTATGGCTAAATATGCATTTTATAATATATGAAAGTTTATATAAAAATAAAAAAAGTAAATTAGTTTTTCAAAATTAATTTATATTTTCTTTAATTTACTTTGTTCAGTTTTACAAATCTTAAATCATTTTTAGCTATACCTTAGTTTACTTCTATTTCATATTATCCATTCTCTATTTGAAATGTTGGCTCACAATGAATACATTTATTTTCGTAGGAGTAGTATCTTTCATGAAATTTGCTAAAATAAATTGATTAATAGTTGTTAGGACAAATTTTCATTTACCAAATTTATATTCATAGACGAATATCATAAAAACTACTACCCCTACAAAGATAAGTCTCATAAACTACTTTATAGCAAGTTAAATTTCCTTTATTTTGAGTGCTGACAGACATATGAGTGTCTCATGGGTACAGAGATATATTTTTCCAAAAATCCAACATTTTATATGAGCTACTAGAAATTAACATTTTGTGAGTTTATTTTGTCAAATATCATAAAAACTACTAATCTTACAAAAAAAAAAACTTATAAACTATTTTATAGTAAATTTAACTAGCTTTAATTTGAGTGTTGACAGATATCTATACGTCCAATGGTTTCTGAAATAAAGTTTTCCATAAATCAAAACTATTGTCCGAACAGCTATAAATCAATTTATACTAGCAAATATCATGAAAACTACTATTCCTACAAAGGTAAAGGTGATAAACTACTTCATAGTACATTAAACTAGCTAATTTGATTGCTAATAGACATCTGTATATCACATAGTTCCTGAGATATAGATTTCTCAAAATCATCAACCATCATCTTTACATTGGTTTTATTTAAAAGTCAATTTTTAATTACATAAGCATTATATACTTTGAATCATCTTATTTTAGTCCTCTGATAAAGACCTACATTTTTTTTTTTTTTGTCTTTTTTTGTTCATTCCTCAATTATATAACTATTATTATTATTATTTTGATTATTTTTGTTTAATATTTGTTGTTGATTTTTTGCTTAAAGGCGTAAAACCCTCTGGTCATCAACGCCTAAAAGAAGGGTTTGTTTGTTTGTGGGGGGTTGTTTAATATTTTATTTTTTTAAATTATTCAATAATTAACACATTGTAAATAGAGGTTTCTACTGCATGAGACTAAACCCATACGTTATTAATTGTTAAAAGAAAATCAAATTGTTACAATAAGCATTACATCTGAGCCGATCTGGTAATAAAGATTTTTTTTTTTTAAAAAGTTAAAAATTATAAAAATTCCCAATAACCATTTGTATTCCCATAAATTATTTTATGACAATAAATATTTTAAAAATCCAACTAACCATAACTTGAACCTTTTTAATTAAATGAAGATATTTGTACTGGTCTGTTAAACCATTGAACATTTTAATTGAATGTCTGATTAAAGCATTTAACTTTTATTTAAGAATTAAAAAATACAATTAAAATTTACAACAAAATGATGACTTGGTTTTATGAAAATATTTACGATTAACTAATCTGATAAGATAACAAAAAAAAAAAAAACACTGGTAAACATATTATACAATGACTAAAAGGTACACATGTTTATAATATGTAAAAAAATATAACTAAATATATATATTTTTTTTAAATAAAACGTTATTAAACAAAACATAAAAATGCTCTAAGTATTGTAGTTTTTCTGATTTTTTTTTTTTATCCTTAAAACACACCTGTATCTTCACTAAAAGATTAAAACTGAACTAATTATTATTTTTTAAATATTAACTTATACTATTATAATAATATAATCAATAAGCTAACGGTAAAAAGTTTCAATGTAGGTGATGTTTTAGCCTAATGTAATTCACGAGTTATTAGATATAGAAATAATTTGCCATTAGACAATCAGAAAATTTTGTTTGGTATATCATACAAATATAAAACCTTGATTTCTATTCATAGAGATAAAAATAGTCTAGTAAAGAATTTTTTTGAAGCATAAAATGATAGCTATACAAATTTTGTACTGCATTAAAAGAAGCAACATATTCAGTATGTCCAATTGTATCATAAAATTGTACTTCTGAATAAAATAATTTAGTGATAATGCCATTAATATGAGACAAAAATAATTAAAAAGTTTTCTATCATACATTAATATATATTATATCCACTTCTGTAAAGTACATTTTTTTTTTTTTTTTTTTACAAAATTAAATTCTACAACGAAGAAAACTTGTTAATTTTATTTCAAAATTTAAATTTTCCTCCTCTTAAATAGATGCCATAAATTGAAATTATTATTAAAAAATTAACTTATCCACATCATCAGATCCTACAATAATAATTTTTAAATGATAACTTTCTGAACTCCTCAAATTTTTGAATGAATAATAAACTAAGTATTTTAAAAATAATAATAATTAAAGAAAAAGAAATATTAAATGCACAATTTTTAAAAAAATTAGATAATCTGGAAAATGATATTTTAAAAAAATTAAAGGTATTATGTAAAAATAGAAACGAAGCAATTATGACATTAATTGAAAAATAAACCATAAAAATGTTGTTGTTTTTTTAAGCTTAGATTAGTTCTGATTTGATGACTAAGAGATAAAGATAAATGATTTATAAACCATTAAAGTTTCTAAATTGGATTCCTATTTGGAAATCTACCAACTGGCATTTTCTCTGCAAATAATTTTGAACTGCTTTATTTCTCCTCAAAAACCTAGTGTAGATACTGATTAACACGAAATTAATAATTTCAAGAGAGCCGAATGAATAGAAGATAGAATAAAACCAATTTATTAATTAGTAATAGGAATGGAACTTTTATTATTAAGGGTAAATATTATTAATGACTATTTTGGAATCACTAGACAAAAGTTCCAATGCTTAAAATTGAAGTGAATACCCACCAGAACAACCAGCGACTAATAATTTTTTTTAAAATATTAAAAAAAAATGAAATTTTTTAAAACTGGCGATGCCACATAAAATACTTTCCAAGGTATATTTATTTCCTTTATTTCCTTTCAAAATCTGAGTTTTTACAAAGAGATAATTCAAAAATTTGTTTATAAAAAGATATAAGCCATTGGGCATATTTTGATAAATTACATCATTAAAAAAATAGATATAGATTCTTTGCTTGAATAGGTGAAGATAAATTTATTATAGGTGAAGATAAATTTGTTTAAATTACTAAATTAAATCATGAAGAAAATGGTCAGGGGTGGGAATAAAAAAAAAAGTTTTCCTTAATTAGATTATTCTTAAATATAGCTGTTTAACCTATTGCTTTGAAAATCCCTGCAAAGTGGGATGATACGTCGGACATTAAATAGCTCATATTTTTATATCTCTTTCTTGTATATCACCTATTTGCAACAAAGCCGTTAAAGGTCACCTCCCGTTCAATCTGTTTACTTCCGATTTTCTGTCATTGTTTTGAAAGCTCTCAACTATTCTTTCTTGACCTTTATTTAATTTCAATCTATTTTTTTTTTTTTTCCGTCTAAGTGTGTTAAATATTGTTTTCTTATATCTACTTTTTTACGTGTTATTACATCTCCTGTTTATTTTTCATCTAATAGTTTGCATAATTTTTTTTTTGATATCCTTATCATTGTCTATTTTATATTAATATTATTTTATTTCCTCTTGTCTTTCATTTGTATGTAATATTCTTTTCACTTATATTTACATAATTTTAACCCCGACTTAATTTATTGTTTTGTATCTTATTATCCTACTATGACAAAATATTTTTAGTTGTATCTTTTTTTGCCCTGATGAAGCTCTAAAAAGTGGGGCAAACCATAAGCAAATAAATTGTTGTTAACTATAAGTTAACAGGGACGCAGTCAAAAAAATAGTTAACATATATATATATATATATA
>NW_027116375.1:1101614-1103693 GCF_000696795.3 Halyomorpha halys | reverse complement strand
ATAAAAAATTAAATCTATACCGCTACAACCCATAAATGGTCAAGGGTGCAGTACTTTGTAATGGAGTACTGTTACTAGACCGACGGTTGTGCAAGGAGGTGATTTGGTTTAAATTTTTTATTTAAACCAATTTTTTATTCCTATCAAAATATAAACAATTTGTATACAACTAATAGTTCTTATATAAAAATATCAAATCCAAAGAAACTAATAAAATTTACAGAAAGTTCCATAATAAAAATGTAATGAAAAAAAAAAAAAGCAATAAATAGAATACAAATAAAACTAAAAAAAAAAAAAAATATGTTTACATCAAAGGGAAGATTATTGAACCAACTTTAATTAACAAACAAAATGTTTTATGTTTTGGCTTCATCGGAACAATCTTATTATTATTATTATTATTTCTATCCAATTCAAAATTGGTTAAGATTATTACAAAATAAAAATTAACTTCTTAATATTATAAATTTATTACTGGGTGAATTTCAATTTGTATAATGAGTTTTAGTGAAAAACTCTTCGTTATTAAATTTCTTTATTTTAATAAATAATAAACCACGTTTCGGGGCCATCGCCCCATCATCATTTACTCTACTATACAAATTAACACAATTGATAATATGCATAAAATATAATTAATTAAAAACAAAATTATGTTAAGATAATTGTTTAAATAAAAAAAAAGTTTTTGATTAATTATATTGTTGTATGCATATTATGAATGATGTTAATTTGTGTTTTAGAGTACCTAAACATAGGGCAATGGCCCAGAAACGTTGTTCATGATATATTAAAATAAAGAAGAGTTCTCATTACAACTTGTTAAATAAAAAATAACAATAAGTTTACATGTAAGCCGAAACAGAAAATTTTCATTGTAAATTAAAATTGGTTCAATAATTTAAATAAATTTATTTTTACCTAAAATAAATTCTATATATATATATATATAGAGAGAGAGAGAAATACTTTATTCATATATGCTGCCTAAATACATTAGGTTGCTATCTCACACAGCATACTTATCAATCCGTAATCGGACATATTTACATTACATATTCATGGTATAATCATAAAAAAAGATATACAATAATAGGTACAATAATATAAAAAAATTGTGAGGTACATTTTAATTTATTTTGTAATATGCTTTATTTTTTAAAATTATAAATTTATATCACCAAGTAGAGTACCAATTAAAGTAGTTATCATAGTTTAATGGGCTAGACATTCTTATGTAACCCAATTAGAGCGGGAAAAGTGTGAACTTGGGAGTGTGAAGGTCGATATTTATTAAAAGTCATCATGCATGAACTGAATTCGAACAAGTAGCTCTTCTTAAATGTTAGGAATAATGAGTTAAGTGATAACTAAGTTAAAAGTATCAATTTAAAGTTCTTGTGAAAATTTTGTTATTTAGGATTTTGAATATTTTTCCCAATACAATTTGTTTTTTTTATAACTTAGGAAAAAAAAATAGTTATTTTAATTTTACTGGTCATTTAAACAAGACCCATCGGATTTTATTAATTATTAAAAAAAAAAAAAAAAAACTATTTCAGACAATATCTGCAAACAATGAAATAAAAGGCTTACATGTAAATTATTCAATCTATATAAACATCTCTATACATGGAACTAACCTAAAGTATTTAGGTCACTTTGAAGATTTTGCTATGGAAAAAGTTATAAATCGTTTCTCTCCCCAAAACATATTTTTTTTTTTTTACACACAGAAAGGATCCCCTGGATTAAGGCAGTTATTAAAATAAATGCAAATCATTTTCTTCTTCCCTTATGAACATGTAAGTTAAAAGTAAAAAATTAAAATAAATAAAGATATTCTATTCTAAAATTGGTATATTTTTTTAACCAAGTCCTTAACAAAATTCTTCTAATTAAGGCTGGAGAATTTCCAGTAGACTTCAGATGGTACCTTAACTTAGTTCACAGTCAATTGAACAGTCAGCAACTGTTTATTGTCTAGTTCAGTAATTATCAACAAGAGAAATTTATATTTCTTGACAAATTATTTTTTATATATATAATAAAGTAAAATAAGAATAAAGTATAAAT
>NW_027116375.1:1100083-1101483 GCF_000696795.3 Halyomorpha halys | reverse complement strand
TATATGCAATAATGATAAAGAACCATGGTACTGCATCTAATATGTCTACAATTGGAACAAAACAAGGTCAGAATGACTGGTCTAAACAATATGTTATAAGTAGATTTAAAAGGCCAGTTAAAAAAAAAGTTAATTAATAAGTATAATTAGATGTATTGAGCCTGTAACATTAATTAATCAGAAAAGATCAATTGAAGTAATTTACCCACAATAATTACGATCAAAACTTAAAAAAAATAAATGAATCGATCGTTTAAACATAAAATCAATGTTCTCAGTGAAAGACTGATATTTTAATTCAGAATTAAATGTTAACAACACATTTATATCTAAAAAAATTAGAATTAATGCATTGTTTATATTAAATTAAAAAATGTAAATAATAGAGTTGTTTAAACAAACAATAAGGTGTCTATTAAACAAACGATGTTGAAGATGGAATTAGAATAAACTAAGAGTATGAACAATAATATCACTTAGTAAACTCACTATGTTTTTGATACTCCAGTATCAACATGAAGAATTCTTTTCCATTGTTCATGCGAAGTGAACTGAATTGCTGCATAAGGCATTATACGAGCCATAGTGGCTGAATTTCCACGCCATAATGCAAAAAATCCTTCTTGCTGATATGACCTTATTACAAACTTAAATGCTGCTTTTGTTGAATACCTTTTCTTTGCAACCTAATTAAGAAAATAATTAATTAAATAAATAAAATTTATAATTAAGCTTACTAAAATATATTAGTCTCATATAATGAATATAATATATTTTCTGATGCTAAATTAATATTATAAATTAAGTAGATTTTCACTTAACAGAGATTACCGAAACTGATATAATGAAAAGAATAAATAAGTCATAAAAACTAGAATAAAAAAATGATCGCAACATTAAAATCTTTATGAGATAAACAAAGACAAAAAAACAAGTAAAATTGAACAATATAAAAAAAAAATCTATTTTTACTAGAACAAAGAATGCACTTTTAAACTTATCAATTATAATTTATCTTAGATAATTATAGAATTATTTATTGGTCAGCAAGAAAAAAAATTAATGTTTTAGAATGAAATTTAAAGATCTATGATATATATTTTTTCACAATGCTATTTCCTTTTTACAAGTTAAATCAGCTGAATTAAAGAATGGAGTTCACATTGTTCACTATTAATAGTGCTTCAGATATTTTAAATCAAATTCATTATTTATTTAATAAAGTTCACAGATTGTAATTAGTTTATTACAAAAAAAAAAATATATGCAATAAAACATATATATTTATATATTTAATGAAAGTGAAAATAAATGCATGGAAATTAATCTCATTTAAAAAAAAAGATACATACACTACAAAGATAAGGGGGTTTCATTGATGAAATTAACAAACAATTAAG
>NW_027116375.1:1066810-1099948 GCF_000696795.3 Halyomorpha halys | reverse complement strand
TGCCAAAATGTTAATTCTGATTTACACTAGCATTTAAGTAAACCTACATAAATGGCCTTGAATTTAAATAAACAGTCATTAAAAAAAAAAAAAAAAATAGAAATGGCCAAAACTTCGGTTTCATTGATAATAGAAAAATTGTTAAGCTTTAAAATTTAAATAAATGGAGTAATTTACCTGGAAATTAATTTTTGTTCTATCCAAAGGCGCAATTGTAGTTTTCGCTAATGCTCCAGCAACAGCTCCAGCGACTAGGCTCGTCACAACTACTTTAGTATTTGACAGCTGAAAGAAAATGAGAATTCATGTTCCGAACTGACTTTCAACTAAGGAAGAAAATATACAAAAAAAAAATCAGCAAACCTTATTTTCAGCATTGAAGTGAGTCATTTTAAGGTCTGACCTGACTAATTACCCCAGGGCAAGGATAAATCTATCCTTCATATGTCCCATTTATTTTATACACCGAATGTCATCGGTTTAAGAAGGATCTATAAATGAATATATGAAAAAATATTTTAAAATGTCCACTTAGAAATACAAGTATCAGTTTTACTCAAAAAGGGGGACTGGTTTCACAGAGTTTGAAAAAAAAAAAGCAACAGTGGACAAAGGGAGTAAAAAAAAAACTCACGCAATCGGACAATCATTCCAAGTTCACAGTAAAAAGATCTACAAAACACTAAGGCAGATAACCTTCGGCACAGTGATAAGTGTTGGAGGTTTTACGAAGGTTTCACAATGGCTGATAAGAGAACTGGCGCGGTTCTTATGACAGGTAAGCAACTGATAACAGATAGCGTTAGTGTCAACGTTCTACAGTCATTTTATTTAAATAAATATACCAATATACCTCATTGATAAAGCAATGAACTTTGAACTTTGATTATTTGGGGAGATTAACAATGTTTTTAAATTTCAAATACTTGACTCAAGAATGAGTCAAGAAAACTCTTAGTTGAAGTACTTGTACATATTTTTAAATCGTGTACATAATATACTATTGAATGTTGTAGTAACGATTTTGTTTTAAACCTTTAAGATAATTTAAAAAAAAAAAAAAAAAGGATTTGATTGTTAGGAATCAACAGAATTAGACTAAATTTATTTTGAAGAATATCTAAAATAAAATATATATAAAAAGCAGCATTATATACGGAATATATTTCTTCCCATTCTTTTAATATCTGCAGGCTTACTTAGAAATATATTATTATTTCCATTTATATTAGCTATTTAAAATATTTATTATTCTTCATCAATAAGATAAACTTCTTAATCGTCTGATCTTTATTTTATTTATATATAAGATGGTCAGGGTTGCGGTCAAAAGTGAAATAAAAATAGTTTACAACTATTTACTTTCCGATGTTTCGCCCCACTTTGCAGGGCTTCATCAGGGCTAAAAAGATACAAAATGATACAATGATAAGAATAAAAATACAAAGATAAGATACAATGATAAAAATAAAAACAAGTAACAATGGGAAGAGTAAAAATTTCTTTATAAAAATACGTAAAATATAAAGCTAAAAAAGTACAGGAGATGCACATAAAACAAAAACAATACGGGAAAAGAAAAAAGATTTATATTGAACAACATAAAATAAATAAAAGTAAAATAAATAAATTTATTTTATTTATTTCACTTATTAAAAAATTCTTGAATAAGAAATAAAAAAATTATTACCTAAACTATGTTCACTTATAATTTATCCCTTCATTCTTTTCAAAAATAATTTTTATTATTTGGCAATATATAACACATCCGTAATATTCAAGAATATAGATCTAATATTCTATAAAGTTAGAAAATAATTTTTGAACATCTTATTCAAGAATTTATAAAAATTATTATTATATTATATTAAATTATAAGTGAGCAAAGTTTATATCATTTCAAAATAAGATGAGAATAAATTTATAATTTGATATTATTAAGTAAGGAAAAAGCTATTTTTTTTTTTAAAATAAATTTAGTCGCTGTTGATTCCTTACAATCAAATCTTTGTTTTTTAAATTGTCTTAAAGGTTGAAAACAAAATATTTTTTATCACAACATTTAATAGTAAACTATGTACTCAATTTAAAAATATGGTAAAAGGTTAAAATCAGCAAAGTTAGGCTAAATTTATTTTGAAAAAAAATATAGCATTTTTCTTTACTTATTAATGTCAAATTATAGATATCATCTTATTTTGAAATAATATAAAGAGGTATTAATAGTTGTCTTTAGATTGATATGTGGGGGTGTAGACAGAAAATATACACAAATATACAAAACTTATTTATTTGTGCCGAAATTTTGACCTGAATTTCAGGCCTTCGCCAGAGCTGAAAAACCATATAAACTTTGTTCACTTATTATTTCTAAAAAAAATTAATAATTTATCCCTAAATTTACTTCACAAATATTTTTTTATTATTCGGATAATCAGTAAGATTCAAGAATATGGATTTAATATTTTATGAGATTAGGCAATAATTTTTAACTTTATTATAAGTGAAATAAAGATCAGATGAATAAAAAGTTTATCTTATTGATGAAGAATAATATACACTTTAAATAGCTAATACATGAAAATAATAATATATTTCTAAGTGCATATGTTGATCTTAAACACATTGTAAGAAATATATTCTGTATATAATACTGCTTTATTTTATTTCATATATTTTTTTGTCAATGGTTTAATTAATACTGTAGATCATTATCACATCAGTACTCATTTGTATATATATCAACTCAATCATATACATCAACAATATACTTTGTTGTGAATTAAAAGTATATTGGTTGTTTAAATCCCGTAACAGAGGTAAAAAGTTTTTTTGTGATTGATGTGTTGGATCTAAAATTCAAATTATGTTTTATACAAATACTTGAAATAATTCTGAAAAATTGCAGGCATTTTTGTTTTAGTTTACTACAAAAGAAACTGGGACCATTGACCAGTAAAGTCTCAGATTCAACTTTGTGACAGTGCTAGGGAATGACTAAACAGGCATTATATATTCTATAGCTAGATAACTATAAAAATGTTGGTTTCAAGGAGGATAATAACATAAAAATAAAATTAATCACATTCAGATATTTCTTAAAAAGGTCTGTAACTGAAAAAAGAGAAAGACCCATTTATCAGTAATATTCAAGAATAAGTATTTCTAACATATCATTCAAATATTTTTTAATAAGCGAAACAAATGGAAAAAAAGATATGTAAGATCAGACAATTAAAATGTTAATCTTATAAGTGAAGAATAGTAAATATTTTAAAATAGTTAATGTATGAAAATAATTATTTATTTCCCAATGAGCTTGTGGATCATTAAAGTTAAATATAAAATGTTTCCATTTATGTATTTTCTTTGTTTACAATATATTTAATCTTTTCTCTCTTAATCTAAAAGACTTTATATAAATTTTTATTACTCTTTCAACTAATATTGTAGATCATTGCCATATCAATATTTGTGTTTTAAGTATATAAAAATAATTTTAACTGATCATTGAAAATATGATATAATCATATACATATATCAACAATATACTTTAACTAGAATTACTTTAACCTTGTATGAATACAGATCTACAGAGGCTAGAAAGATAAAAAAATAGGTTCAATAATGTAGTATTATGTAATAATGTTACAAATAAAAACAAAAAATGCTAAAGGACAATGAACACATACTTGTCTGTTGATAGATCTCGTCTATATTACTTAATTTTCTTCTTTTGCTTCACTTTTTATTTCATAAACTGTTTTTAAATTTTATAGAAATAGAATAAAACTAAAATACAAAAACAGATTACTTAAAAAATATAATAGATTATAAAATGGACTAGGTTTCATAATAATATTAAATAACAACACCTTTACTCTAAAACCATTTTCTCTTTGAAAATACAGCTACCCTCGAATTTCAAATCATTTATGATTTTCTGCCTGGATTTGGTATCTATTTTTAACAAACAACTTCACATTGTCATTTCAAATTTATACTGTGTCGTCCATGTATGCAGAGTTGGGTAAAAATTAGCTATGGTTGAAACTAACAGCTAAAATTGTCATGGTTACAATATTTATTTTTCAGAGGTTCATTCATGAATAAGGGTCGTATCCATGGCAATTTTAGCAATTAGTTCCAATTATTGCTAATTTTTCCCCATCTCTGCATATATGTTGTTAGCCTTCCAGAGCAATCTATTCTTAATTTCTGTGGATACACGGGATATTGAAATGATATAGGATAGAACTTCTACAGTTTTAAAAGAGACTATCTCAACATAGTGTTAAAAATCATTATAAACTTGCAAAATACATAAAATATTCAATCTATTAGAAGTATGCTTCAACATTAAAGTATGTATTAGGTTTAGAGAATTATGAAGAGTGCTGTTATAAATTTATCGTCACAGCCTTTATTATACTGCAGGACTATATAAACTATGACTACAGCTTTAAAATTTAAAACCATAATATCATTTTTCTAGTTATAACTAGAAAAATAAGGTAAATTTTATCATATTTATACTGATATAAATTATAATGTCTTAAAAGCATATAATTTAAAAACTAATTTATGAAATTTATAATATTACCTATCAAATACAAAAAAATAAAACAATAACGAAACATGATTTAAGTTGGATAAAAATAAATTGAAACTACAAAGTTGTAATATTGATCCTAATTACTAATACTATCCAAATTCTTTTACATGTAAGGCGTATTTATTTATATTTTAGTTAAACATAAACTAATTAGTATTTTAAGATAATTTTCATTGAATGACATAATTTAAATTTGATAATTCCTACATGTCAATTCACAAACTTGGATAATGAATTAAATTTAGAGAGAAAAACCATGTCAGATTTTGGGTTACAATTCTTTTAAAAAAATAATAATTTTTTTCAAAAGAAATTAAAATTAAATAAAGATTATATAAAGAAGCAGAATAAAGACAGTTCTGAACTTACTAATATCTTTACTTTTGACTGTTCTGTCTTAGGTTGAATAAAAAAATTAATTTATTTTTTTTCATTTATTGCAGGCTCCTCACCTAACAAAATGTTATTCAATTGATTTTCTTTAAAATCTGGATGTTGTAGTCAATTCCATCATCCAATTTTCAGCTAATATCAAGTGTCCGATAAAGCAGATGAATAAATTTTATATCCGAGTATAATAAATTATGGAATTATTTCTATTTATGTATAGATAGCAAATAAATAAAAGATTTTTTTACATAAATACTTTGATGTTAATATTTGTTTACCATATCACAACTATTAAAACCCATGATGGAGGATCATGAATATAACTGTACCTCAAGTCAAGAATTAACTATATTCTGAACTTTCAGAAAATTAATTTTAAATAAAGGAAAATGAAGAAAGATGTGAATTTTTGGATAGGAAAAGTTTTGATATTTCTTGTATTTAAAGTTTTCAGTGAAATCACAAACCTCAAGTTATTTCTCTAGGAATTGGGACAAAGAGGGAAAAAAAAATATGCAAATGAACTTTCACAAGACATATATAGAAAAAAAAAAGATTCTACCAACTTTCTTGAGCATTCATATTTTTTTTGATTTCCAAAAATATTTAATTCTATATATCTCTATATCCAATGAATATGATATTTTCAAGTATTAATTTAGATTAAGTGTGAGACTCATATTCTTAATTAGATGCAGTGTTATGTACGCCAACTATTTATTTTATATATCATTGTATATAAAATTTTTATGCTTTGATTTATATTTTTTTTCCTATTATATTCTCGAATTAAATTCTTTTGTTTAATTTTTTCTATTTATGATAAGAATAAATATATGAGACCTTTGTTTGTAAAACATATTAACTGCTAAAATGAAAACTATTATATTGTTAATTTTTTTTTAAATTAAAATATTTTATTTTAAACCAGTAGTCACTCATAATAACTTAATATCAAAATTATTGTCTTAAGTGAACAAATTTACTGAAAATCCTTTCAAAAATTTATGAAATCAATCTTTAAAAATCCGATGATGCTAAAAACTTAAATTCATGACAAATTTCATCTATCATGTTTTGTGATCGAACTCCTCATAAATATTTTTTAAATAGTAATCAAAATTATTACTTCAGAATAATTTAAAAATTGTTTAAATATTACAGAACTATTAGGTAGTTTATATTTCTTTTCAGAGAATGCGCTAAGGTCATATCTAAGCAAGAAGGTAATTCATGTGATAGTGAAATATTACCTTCTCCAGTTCTTATCAAGTTTCCTTTGGGTCGTGACTTATCTTTTGCGGTCTAGTGTTTTATTAAAAATTTCTTTACCATGTCAGGTTGGTACAATATTATCAAATTATTCATATATTCCGGCATTTTTATTAGTTTATAGTTTTCTTGAGAGTATGCTATGATATATTATGTAATCTGGTTTTTACTTTGCTAATATTTCACTTAGACCACCAACTTATTTTATTTAAACTATTTAATTTATCTTAAAGGTTTGCATAATATTACATAAATAATAAATAGTTAGTAAAGTCTTGTTTTCAAGTGTTGTTAGTAATGATTCAGATCATTACATTACTATTTGTCAGTTATTAAATAATTTATGTCTTGGGGTGGTTTTTGTTATAAGTGTAGTATTATTTACTTCCATTTATCTATATTTATGTTTTTAAATTAAAATATTAGGATTTTGGATCAGTACAATCTGAGTTTTATCATCTCCAGGAAAGTAGGTTGAGCACCTGACAGTTTTAATCATGTTCGGTTGATGACTGCTTGTTTTTTTTTTTTTTATTTCACTAAATACTTTTTTAAGGCATAAAACATTGATCATTTAGTCTCTTTTATTTATTATTAATAATAACTATTCTATCTTAGGAATATATTTCAATTTAGTTTTAATATGTTATGGTATATTATTTTTCTATGGTACAAAAGTTGCAGCTCATAGAAATTATCTAATCTGGTATGTGAGGATCAAGAAAAATATGCAGATAGATAAAAAGTGTAACTTGATAATTAATTTGCTCTTAAACCTTCTTTTTTTTCTGTTTGGTTAATATTATGAAATTTCTTTTTGTACATAAAATATTTTACTTAGCAAGTTTTTTTACTTCTAATTTTTATTTTTTTTGTTAGGGAAAGGTCCGAACCCATACGACAAAATTCTGAAAAAGTTGGATTCTGGTGTGTCATACAATTATTACAACCTTCCTGAACTAGGCCCTCAGTATGGTAAGATACCGTTTTATTATAAACTAATAAATTTGTTTATCTTGATTAAAATTATTATATTATTTAAATTTTGTATTAACTTCTATAGTATTTATCTCACCACAAAACTTAAGATTTGTGGGGAGATATGCAATTATCAGCTCCTATGAAATTTTAGATGTGATGTATGACTTGCATTTATCGAAAACTTGACAGTGTTCTTGTTAATAGCTTAGTAATTAACAACAAACTACTTTTGTTTTAAATTGGTTTAATAATTTAATTCTTAAATTATTTTATTTATTATTTTTTTATGTATTTCATTGCTTCATTATCAGTGAATAAAGTTTTTTTATTAGAATTGCTCATGAAAATTATATTTAATGCAGAACTCTCGATTTGGTTTATTGATGTTTAAAAATATTTTAAAATCATAGTATAAACAATAATTACATCACTAAAAAAAAATGTAGACATTCGAAAAGGGTTATAGTAAATTTTAAACAAATTATATATATAATATTTAAAATCATATTTATAATAATAGTGCTTAAACCTAAGAAAACTGAAATGTTTTTTTGTTATTTTTCTTAAATGAATTATTCATTTATTTTATTATTGTTGAATTAAAATGCCATATTTTTTAGTTATTTTTCTTAAATGAATTATTCATTTATTTTATTATTGTTGAATTGAAATGCCATATTTTTTAGTCATTAGAACATAAAGTACTGCATTCTTTACAAGGGGATTCAATGTGTTATTGGTGAGATACAGATTCCTTTTGTCTTAAGTTAAGTATCTAAATAAAGGGGGAAAAAAAAACTTTATTTTTTCATTTCTTTTTTAAAAATACATATAAATACATAAGTATTCCAGATTCTCCTTCATAAAAAAAAAAAAATTAATATTCTTATTGTGAATTGTGAGTCATGGATATAAAAAAAATTGACAATCGGCAAGCCTTTTTGGAGATTAAAAAAAAGACATGAAAAGTCCCACGATATATAACTATATAATTTTATTTAATAATATGACTTGAGTGTAGAATAATAATAATAATTAATATATAATAGATTTGTTACAAATAAAATTTTAAAAATATGTATATTTTTATAGTTTTATTTTAAAGCAATGTGGTCCTAAGGAGATTTTTTCTCAATTATTTTGATTGAACTTTTTTGAACATTCAAAATAAACAACCATTATAAAGTTTTTCATAATAGATAAAAATAGATTTATAATTATATATTTTATAGAATTAGTAATAAAATACTTTATGATTAAGCTACAGAAATACATTTAAGAAGCACATTTTTATTTTGTTTCAATAAAAATTAAAACTACTGGTCTAATTACTCCACTATTTCTTTTATATTAAATTTAGTCTTTCTAATCCATTTTTCTCGAGTTTTTTTAATCATCTGAGAGGTTATCTAAAAGGTTGTGTAAGCTTGAATCGTGCAATTTTGAAATTATCTACATTTTTTAATTCTTTATTCTTAAGCAATTGATTTTATGATTTGATTTCTCTAATCAGGTGACTAAGGTGGCCATTGCATTTTGTTCTGACCTATCCACTTGCAGTTTTATATATAATTCTAATAAGCACTTACAGGAGGAATGTTTTCCAAAAATTCGTGATACATTTCATCTGTATCTTATAGAGATATAAAATAGAATGTTCACTATAACATTTTGAGGAGATGGGTCAATGCTGCATTCAAACAAGAAGAAAAAATATGAGGAGAAGATGGTTAGGGGTGCGGTCAATATAAAACACAAATAAGTTGATGTAACTTATTTAATCGTGCCAACGTTTTGGCTAGAATTTCTAGTCTTCATCAGGGCTAATAACAGAACAAGATAACAACCAATGAATATAGAAAATAAAAAAGAAAATATGAACAGAATGACATAAAGTAAATAAATATTTTTTTTTTCTATTCATTTCTTTTGCTAAACTTTACTTATGTTTTGCCTCTTTATCTATTATTATGGTTACATATATTTTCTTTGCATTATATAACTTCATTTTTATTTTATTTTCTTAATTATGTTATTTTACATACTTATTCAATTACCTATGTGTACATTTTATTTTCCACTTCTCTCACCACTTTATTTTATTAAATCCATTCTGTTCAATTATTTACTTTATGTCATTCTGTTTATATTTTCTGTATTCATTGGTTGTTAACTTGTTCTATTCTTAGCCCTGATGAAGGCTAGAAATTCTGATTGAAACGTTGGCACGATTAAATAAGTTACATCAATTTATTTGTGTTTTATTTTGACTGCACCTCCAACGATCTTCTCCTCATATAAGTCATCCATGGTCAACTATCTCTCATAATAATGAAGAAAAAATAGTGATAAAATATTTATTTATTTTCTGCTGACATTTTGACCCTTGATGTAGGTCATCATCAAGGCTAAAATAAAAAGATACAACGAAGATTGAGTCAATGTAAAGGTAAAAGAGTTAAGTAAAAAATATAAAGGTATATAACCAATCAAAAACTTAAATATAATAATAAAGAAGATAAAGATAAATACCTAATAAAATATTAACTATTATAATAAAGTGAACATATTCCTCATAATATATATTACAAGCAGACCCTACAATGCTTCGCTATTGTTATATTTGAAGACGTATATACATTAATTGAACACAATTGGAACTTTGATATCAATTAATATATAGATGAAGTGATGATAACTTTTTTTATCGAAATAATTGGGTCAGCCTATAACCTTCCTGTGAAAATCCTGAATATTTAGCAAAACGTCCCATCAGAATCAGATAAACGTCATGGTAGTAGTGCATAAAGTAGTAACAAAAAATATTGATATTTTATATAGAAATTGAGGTGTTAGGTTGTAAAACAGGTTAGGTGACTTGCAAAATAAAAAGTTTTATAATGTTAAATTGTTTTTTGATTACAATATTTTGTCTTTAACCAGTAGTCGGGCGAAATGTCTCACAATTTATAAATGTTTTTTAATTAGTTTGCCTCATTAAATGCTTCATAAGTCTCATTATCTTAATTCCTGAATACGATCCTCACCCGGAGCACCAAAATGTATACATCGAGACCTGGTCGTGTCTTACTTCACGTATCCCGAGTGTATGTTGAAATGTTAAATTTCATTGTTAATCCTTGGAGGGCCATTAAAACTCTCCTCACGCACTCTCACCTGATCAGAAAACTGGCACCTCCAACGTGCAAATATTGTCAGTCCATTCTCACGATTAGACATGTTTTTGAAGAATGTAATCACTATTTGCCAATAATAAACAGGATAGGACTGACCCGAAATTTATCAGAAGCTCTCACAGATGAGGAAGCTAAAATTACATTAGTGTTTGAATTTTTAAAAGCACATCACCTTCTTTATAAATTATGACTCCTCTTCGATTTTTTTTTTTTTAATCATTTTTTTTATAATTTTTTTTTACTTTTATCATGCCATAGGCGTTGATGACCAGAGGGTTTTACGCCTTTAAGCAACAATCAACAGCAACAACAATCCCCTCCAGGGTTGTTGATTAATTGAATAAATTTATTTAATAATATTATATAAGGCAGAGCAAATCATGGGGTCTCAAAGGTAATAACAGTGGCCTATCTGGTGACGTCTTCGCCGCTGCAGTGATGTCTTCTAGCTCCTTCTGGTGCAGGTTCACCAGTTGGCGAAATGGTGAAAACCATGTATCCTCGCCTAGTGTCTGAAAGACATGTTTCTTCCTCAGAGGCTGGCCAGTGTGTCTTTCCGCTGTAGCGTGGTAGTAGAGGCAGTCCAGGTTCTATCTTGCATGTCACAATAGATAATTTAGACGGCATCGCAGTGGCGGCGTCTTCCGGGTCTTCTGGTGTACGTGGCAAGGGGGGAGTATCAGAAAATGAAACCCCCAACCACGACTTTATATTCAAAAAGAACCGAGAAATTCGGATTACTTAAATCCAACATTTAGCATAACTTAACATCAACATTATTCTCTTCAGAAAACAAATTTCTTAAAGATTCTTTTAACAGTTTATGAAATCAGTCTTGAAAGAAGTGCTGCCAAAAACTTTAATCCATAAAAAAATTATGTTTTATGACTGAATGACTCACAATTAAACTATGTCAGTTATTTTTGGTATAAGTAATAAAATATTCAGTATTGATCAATACAAAACTTTAGTTATATACTTCAGCAATTAATTAAAAATTTATTCACTGATTAAATTATTCAAATGTTATGAAATAAAAACACTTGGTATGCATAATGAAACAAAAGATGTAATAAAATGGTTTCCTAACCCAATAAATAGAACTTATGTTTTAAATTTAATTTATTCATACAAGTATTTTATTTTAATTTCTTGCATTTTAATGACTAGATTATTTTATATTCTATTGTCAAATACAGTTTTATGTACTAATATGATAAGAATAAAATTTTTATCAACAAATACGCATATCTGAAGAATATGTTATTTTAAAGTTTTAATTTTGATTAAGTGTGAGACTCACATTCTTAATTAGATGCAGAGTGTTTTATATGTTATAAAATATAATACATCCGATATGGTCTGATCAGATGACAACATCTATCGGTCGGTGCCAAAATAACACATAAAAATGATAGACAAGTGAAGTGTAAATATTACAGTTTGGACTATTCAGTCATGGAGGCTATACAATTTTTAAGCTAGATAAGTATGATATGAATTGATCTCAAGTGATACAATTAATAATTTAATTAACAACTACTATAATAAAAATAAAGTAAAAAATCAAAATAAAATAATAATTATAAAAAAAAAAAATAAAATAAAAATAATAATAAAAATAACTGAAAGGATTTTTAAGTGAATTATAAAGCTGAAAATTTACAATTAGTGAATTAATATAATAATGAGAATAAAACAAGACGATACAGAATATGATAAAAATAAGGATCCAATAATATATATCACTAAGCACACACATACATTGCTAATTCCATTCCTAATATAATAATTAATTATGTGGAGTTAAGAAAAAATAAAGGCAGATATGGTCATTTGGTGAATCAAAATCAGTTATTGGAAATCATAGAAGTAAGGAAGTACCCAGTTAAATATTTCTTTTTTAGTTTTTTTTTTTTTTTATGGTACCATATAGTTTGAGGTACCTTGACCAAATTTATTGTTATATGGTGGTGCGATAAATATAATTTTTTTTCTAACATTTTTTAGATTATACATAATCTATTTTATATCATAAATATTATTTCTTTTCTAGATAAATCCATATTCGACATAAATTCTATAAAAATAAAATAGTTTAGGTGCTAGAGTACCAACGATTTTAAAATTTTCTGTTTATTATTTTATATATCATGTCTTAAGAAAACAAATAATTTATGGAATCAATCGTTAAAAAAAAAAAAAAAAAAAAAAAAAAAAAAAAAAAAACCTGATGATGCCAAAAACTGTAATTCATGACAAATTTCAGTTACCATGTTTTATGACCAAATGCCTTGTGTTATACGGGATTAAATTTTATAACCTAATACAGTGAAGTCTCAGTTTTACGAATATGAGAGGGTACCAAAAATTCTTCGTATAAGTGAATATTTCGTGTAAGTGAATACACTATACATGTTATGTATGTATATTTTTGAGAATTTTTTTCTCGTAATTAGTAGGTACATATGTTGTATGCAGTTGAAAGAAAAACAAAGTAAAGTGAAAAAAAAAATTTATTGTATACAAATTTAATTTATTTTTAATCCGAATTTTTTAATTTTTGACAAAAAAATTGTGTTATGTTTGTTTGTTTGTTTCATGTTGCTTTTGGCTGAATACATCATTCCTTCGCATTCTGTTAAGGTGTTAAATTCCTTCTCGCTAATTTCTTTCGCATATATAAAACGTTTTACAACTTCAAATGCTTCAAGAGCTTCTGCAAAAATGGAAGAGGCAAAGGATCTTCGTCATCCGAATCGGAATCGTCCGAGCTTATTATTATACATTAGGGAGTAGAATATAAACATAAAGAGTCATTAGACCGGATGTTATTCACAGAAAAAAGTTGTTTACTGTTTCGTTTTTCATGGTATTTTTTGTCCTTTGGCTTGCCATGGAAGAAAAAAAAATTTATAGAACTGAATAAAATTTACTAATATGTGCATAAAGTGGGTCCAAATTTTCCTTCTTATAACTAAGTTTCGTATAAATGGATAATTACATACACATAATTCAGGGATTTTTGCAGGGGATTGAGAAATTCTTCGCATAACTGAATGTTTCGTATAAGTGAGACTTCACTGTATGTTTATGCCATCAACTACCATTTCATTAATTTTTTAATCTTCCATCATTTACTTGGTATTCCACCTTTGTCCCCTCTCCCAAAGACCTATCGCGTGCAATGAGCAATGCTAGAAATATAAATAAAACGTCATTATCAAAAGTATATTCTGTTCACTCAGGCGATTTTTAACACATTATAAATTAATAATTAACTTACTAGAAGAGTGCATAAGGAGTTATCCTAACTAATTTTGATCAAAATTTTTGTGATGGCTCTATATTAAGAATAAACCTACATTTATTTTATATCTCATGTTCAGAAAATTGGAAGTAAAAATAATTTTTTTCAGTTCTGAGGGGATTCAAAATTTTAGCCATGGTTTCTATATCAATGAAACTTTCATTTTGTCTTCAGTTTATAAAATTTTGACATTTTTGGCCTCTTTAGAAAGAGGAGTGTTACTTATTTCCATCCTTACTAATATCCATTCCATTATGTTAAATAGACCAACATTGTACTATTTGTCAAAAGCCAACAGAAGATTTGTGTAAATAAATGTCATTACAAAATAAAAACATACTTGAGGTTTTTTTGCGGATAACATTTGTTCTAAAATACCCTAGTTAAAGCAAATCTTGTAGTTTAAGAACCTAGCGGTTTTTGTAAGTCTAAAAACAAATCTGATGCCAAATAAAAAAAAAAAGAAGATTAATATACTTAAATCTATAGATAGAAGAATACCAGATATTAGAATCCAATTAACCTTAATAAGAATCTAACCTAATAAGAATTATAATTCAAATAACCTTTTTTTTTTTTAATTTTATTTATTGATATTTACAACTATACATAAAATAAATCAAGTAAATTTGAAGTAATATAATGGTATGGTACAAGCATGTAGAGAAACTACCCATTAGTAGCATTCTAAAAATATTTTTAAAATATAAGGTTTCGAGGCCATCTTCTTTTCAGATGCCTCGGAGGATTGTCCGGAATGAAAGAGGAAGCAAGTTTAGAAACTAATGGGTTTGTGTGGTTAAGGAGTTTATAATGGAAGGATTGAGATCTGGTTCGGGCTAGATTGGTTACATAGGGAACATTAAGGTCTTTATGGACGATTTTATTTGTGACAAAGTAAGGAGCATTAAGGATTTTACGAAGGATTTTGGTTTGTAAGGATTCGATACGAGAGGAATACAAAGGTTTAGTGGAGCCCCAAATCTCAACTCCTTATGTCTAGATAGGTCTTATTGTTGTCATGTAGATCAGTCTTTTGTAATGAGTTGGAAGTTTAGACTGTTTGTCCAGTAAGTGCAGTAATAGTCGAAATCCATGTGCAGTTTCCTGTTTTATTCAGTCTTGTGTGAGGATTCCAAGTTAGTCGTATGTCCAGCTGTAGTCTAAGGTAGATTGATTTGTTCTATAGCGGTAAGAGCAATATTATTAAAGTATACCGTAGGGCAGTCAGCAGGTTTACGACGAAGGGTAAAGGTGATCTGATGGGATTTGTTGGATCCTCCAATTACGACACCATTCTTCGAGGGCTGTAATATGGGATTGGAGAGTTTGGGATATAATTAAAGGTCTATTATTAACTGCGAGCACACATATGCCATCGGCATACGTGGTGAGGATAGTGTTAGGATTGGTTGGGATGTCAGCTGTATCCAATTAACTTCAAAACATTTTTAATTGTTTAAAAAACACAAGAAAAATAAACTATAATTCATTTAAAGAACAATTTTGATTTAGGATATGTTCCAACAACCACTTCTGACTGTATGGAACTGTACAGAACATGTGCAGTATTGATTTTGGTAGGAAAAAATGTGTACTATGCATGCTCAATAGAGTTTTGGACAGTCAGAAGTGGTTGTTGGAACAGACTTCTAATAGCATTTCAATCATTTTTAACATGGAATCTTTTTAAATAAAAACACTTTCATTATAGCTATCCTTTATTAAGTAATTTTATTTTTAAAAGGCACCTTACTTATGATATTTCCTGATTTTTTTTTCTTCTAGGATAGTAACTTCATACTTCAAATATTTTTTATTTATTTCCAATTAATAGTATATAATGTTTTTAAAAGCCATCAAGATATATGGTACAAAACAGTTGTATTCAACAATTATATTATCCCATTACTTACTTATGGATGCCAAACATGGTCTCTGACTAAGAATATAGAGAGGAAGATTAATGTCTGTCAACGAAGAATGAAACGTATAATGCTTAGAGTGTCTCTAAAGGATAAAGTTATTTCGGTTCGATTAAGAAAAGAAACTATGGTTACCGATGCCATAAGCTACAGTTGAAAAATGAAGTGGACCTGGGCAGGCCATCTCATGAGAAAATCCGAAGACAGCTGGGCAAGACGAGCTGCAGAGTGGATCCTCCTGGACAGGAAGAGATGAAAGGGACGACAACGCTAGCGCTGGGCCGACGAAATAACAAAACAGTGTGGCGGTTCATTATGAATGAGGTACACTCGAGATAAGGAATTGTGGAAAACTAAATGCCAGCAACTTTGGTTTCTCCGCTAAAAAGACTCTAATCTCCCACATGGAAAGGTCAATATGTGAATATGTTTAATGTATTTATTCATTTTTTTGTTCTTTAATTTTTTCCTAATAATAATTCATTTTGTATTCACATATAAATGAAGACTTATTATTATTAATAGGATATAAAATAATACATGCTTTCCTATGACATTTCAGACTGTCTATCCGACTTCATACATTTTCTCTAAAGATAATTACAAAGTGTTATTATTATTTATGCATTTTTTTTTTTATTATCTTGTATACAATTTATCACTTTTACAGTTTATTAATTTTATTGAAAATTAAACTTTATGATTTTATTAAAAAAATCATTTGTAATTAACTGTCTCTGAAGAAAAATCAGTTAAAAATAAAAATTCTTTCATAACAGTTGTCCTTTGATTTTACAAATAAAATAAAACATGCAGTAACTATTACTGTGAAATTTATTAAAAAAATTAATAACAGTTTCGGACTCTGCATATTTACATGTTGATATCATTTTCCGAATTCGAGATATAAAATAAAGCAGTTTCAGAGTATTTTATTTTTGTTCCTAGAACCCATTGAACAAAAGGATTACTTATGTGTTAATTGTTTTTCAACTTAGGATCACCCTCAAAAATCTAAATCTAAATTGATGAGGACACAATGTACATTCTCCTTGTTAGTCTCTATATTAATTTTTCTGAGAAAGATGAAAACATTGATTTGCCACATTAAGATTTAAAAACATATCATCATCGATCACTTCCTAATTTTCAATGAAAAAGTGGTCAATGAAATGTGTTGGTCAATGAAAAACTGACACCAAAATCATTAATTTTTTCTGGTCAATGAATCCTAGTTAACATCACTTCCAAAATCGTTTTATTTAGTCAAATTTTCTACTATTACATTCAATTCGTACCTTTTATTTTTATTTTTATGATATCTAAATAACTTAAAAATTTAATTCTAAGAGATTCATATGGAAACAGTAACTAGTTTTTGTATTCTAATCATTTATTACCTTTTTCATCCTGATATGATGTGATTATTTTCCTATGATTCCAATATATAATTTCCATTTGATTCTATTCTTCGAAAAATTTCAACTCTTGAATTTATGTGATAGAAAATTGTCACAAAACTATATTAAAAAAATTTAAAAAAAACAATGTAAGTTTCTTGAATGTAATATTTCACTGATTTTTATCTTATCCGTTACTACTTTTACAATTAACTTATGCTAACGGTCCCTACCCCAAGAACTAATGCTAACAACCTATTGTCAGGTTAATGAAGAAATTCACTAGTGAGTTGTTTCATATGTAAATAAATCGTTAGGTCTATACATTATTAAGTTGTTATGATTTTCAATAAATATTTAAATAAATAGTTGAAGTGATATTATGATATCTTTAGAATTTACAGTTATACATTTATAATATTTTGAAGTTGTTTAATTATAAAATAAAATAATGTCCATTACATATATATATATATATATATTATCTATGTATATATTTTTAATAAATGAACACATTTCAATCATTCTTATAGCTAGTTATAGTTGTAAAAAAAAATTTTCTTGTAACTTTATTTAAGTTATATATATAACTTATAGTCATGGTATATGATATAATTGAGAGAGCCTGGAAACATTTTGTCATTAATAAAATAACTTAAATAAACTTACAAGAAAATTTTTTTGACAACTATAACTAGCTATATGAATGATTGAAGTATGTTTACTTATTAAAACAATATATACATAAAATGGATCTATTTAGTCTACTTTGTTCTCTATTTATCTATTAGGTCTACTGTATAGATATGGGTGGATCCACAAGATATGTGGATATTGTTGCTTTTCCTTCCAGGGGAAGTCGGCAATCATTCTGGATCGTACCTTGAGATATGAAAATAACGACCTTGACCAGGCAAATAAAGTAGATAGGGAAAAGAAGGAAATCTACGATAAATGCATCCCTTTCCTCAAGGAGAAGTTCTGTGAGGGCTTCGGAGAATGAGACTTCAACGTGAGAGGCCTCTGGTTTGGAGCCCATGGAACAATTCCCAGCACAATTAAGAGCTTCATGGAGAAACTCGGGGTCGATGTCCAGGACGTGGCTAGGATAACAGAGTATATAATACTCGACTCCCAGGGAATCATCCACCACCACATGCATGGAAATTAATGAGTAAGGGAGTTATCCAGAGGAGCGATGGCATGCATACATCACATATCTAGTTTGTTGTTTTATTTATTACTTTAATATTTTAATATTTGTTATATAGGAGAATGTGTCAATCAAATTAAATAAAAATTGTGAAATGGAAGGGAAAGAAAAAAAGGAATAAATTGAAAAACTTGTATTTAGTGTGTAGACTGGTATTAATTGTAAAAGAAAACTGTGGGAAAAGGAAAAAAAAAAATTTACACAAAGACAATAGAAAAATATCCATCTGTCGAAGAATCATAATGTGCATTATTAAACTATTTCTTATTTTACTTTCAGAAAAACTTCCATTCTCAATTAGAGTACTCCTGGAATCGGCTGTCAGAAACTGTGACAACTTCGAAGTCAAGGAGGCTGATGTTCAAAACATTTTGAATTGGGAAAAAACTGGAAAAGATAGCAGTTCTGTGGAAGTGTATTTTAAACCAGCCAGGGTTTTGTTGCAGGTAAAACAAAGTCTAAATTTTTTGTTTATATCTCTTTATATCCAAACCTGCCACTTACATAAAAACAATAAGCAGATGTGATACAAATATATCAGATATGATGGTATTTAAATTTTCAAAAGAAATAATAAATGGAATATAGGTGTGGTCAAATTAAACTTTAATAGTAATATTTTGTACTATTTTTATTTGAGCTAACATTTCACTCTACGTTCCAGGGCTTTGTCAGGGTTAAAAAAGATACAAACACTTAACATAAGTAAAAAAGTAAATGGAATGACTAGACATCAGTTAGACAGTTTATTTTACTTATACACACTTTATTTTACTTATGTTAAGTGTTAGTATCTTTTTTAGCCCTGACAAAGCCCTGCAATGTGGAGTGAAACGTTGGCTCAAATAAATATAGTACAAAATATTACTATTTGAGTTTAATTTTACTGCACCCGGGCCATATTCCATTTATTAATACACGTGGTCAATCAGAAATCTTCCAGTATTTCAAAAGAAATGTTTATCCACCTTTCGGAAAATTTAGGATTATATTGGTTCTTATTCATTTGCTCTTTGTATAGTCAGAAATAAGTTGGGAAATAACTATAAATTTTCTGAAAATCATCATTTCTCAACTGTGGAGTACCTAATTTTGGCAGTTTAAAGAATCAAAGGGACTTCTTGTAGAGAGTTTAACCTAACAAAAATCATTTGTACCTTATGCCCTATCAGTTAATGCTTATCTTCTTCCTATCCAGTAATATTTTTCTAAATATATATTTTCTTCATTATATGTGTATAATTAAAATGTCATAATAGATATTGAAAATGCTCTCCAACCGTAAGATATTGGTCCATAAATTTGTAGAGAAATTAATAGTTTTATTCTTCTTAATTTCATTGTTTACTTTTTGGGAGTGGGTACCTCAGTGGTAAGGCACTGTGCTACTAATTCCAAGTACTACCTGGGTTCAAATCCGGCTGTGGTAGATAATTAATTTCTATTTCACCGTACCTATGAGCCAGCCGTGTAGATTCGAGAGTCCTCTGGGGTCCGCCCAGCCTCATGAAGTGTGTACCCTAAATTGGGTAAAATCTGGCAGTCAAACTTGATTGAGAGAAGTCACCTCCTTGCACAACTATTGGCCTAATAACAGTACTTCCTTACAAAGTATTTTACCCCTGACCCTTCATTCATTGTAGTGGAACAGATTTAATTTTTTTTTTTTTTAATTATTTACTTTTATAATATCAACATTTTTTCCAACAAAAACAGTAATAACTTAATTTTTTTGTCTAATCATTCAACAGGATCTGACTGGTGTACCTGCTGTTGTTGATTTTGCTGCTATGCGCGATGCTGTTAAATCACTTGGAGGCAATCCAGATAAGATTAATCCCATTTGTCCTTCTGATCTTGTGATAGATCATTCTGTGCAGGTCGACTTTGCTCGAGTGTAAGTAACATTAAATGTATAATAATTGAGCTCACATATGCAATAAGGAACCAATAAATTTTTTTTTTCTGCGTGTTTTATAAACTTTATTGATAAATATTGTCATCACAAAACAATATTTTATTTCTGGATTTATAACCTTATATATTTAATATCTTTGTTCATACTATGATATTATTATTCATGATAATATCTTATAATATTTCTTTATTCAATTATTTACCGTCATTTATCTATCCCCTTGATATATTATTGCACCATGCTTACATCTCCTTTATTTTCTCACTCCTTTTTTTTTATTTTTACTGTAGTAGGCCCTTGACTTTCGCATATAATTGGTTCCTGAAACTGTGTGCGAATGTTGAGTGTTTGAAAATGGATGGATGTAAAAGAATGTGCACCAAAAACTATGTTTTAAAGTGTTTATCTATCAATATGTATACATAATGAAGTTAAAGAGGCGTGTTAAGTGCTTTCAGGGGTTTCTTTTACGAATTTTTCATGAGTTAGTTGTAGTACTACCCATTTTTTTGTTGGCATTGTCTATGATTAATAATAATTTAAATTGTAAATTATTATTTTTACAATATTGTTCAACTGTCGGAACGAAATGCTGAGAACCAATTTTTAAATATTAACGCAGTTATCCAGGCATTTTTATTTGATTTCTAAATGACCAGAAGCAATTCTTTATTTTTCCTTTCAATGCTCTCGAATTTTCTGCTTGGTAAACTACCAATGTTTTCAATTTTAAATCACCAGCTAAGTTTCCACCAATAAGTAATGTCAATCTAAACTTGAATGATCTTTTACTGGAATTAAACTGGATTTGGTGAATGACACAATTCTTCCTTTTTCAACTGCAATAATTTATTTCATATAATCAGCAACAACGTTTCGGGAAATATCCTTCATCTTCAGGTCGCTGATAAAAATAACTTATATACAACATATAATTATCTCCTATATTATCATTCTTGCTAATATTTAATAATATACTTGTAATTTAAAGAATAAAAACTATTTTACTGTCAACAGTCATACATTTTAGGAGAATAATTACCTTCAGAAAGGTCTTGTATACTAAGTCTAAAATAAAAAAAAAAAATTATTTGGATTCAATTTTTTTTTTTACTGGCTTCAAGATGGTTTCTAAATACTTTATGTGTTTCTTCTAATTGGGTGCCTTTTTGAAACTAAGTTGCGAATGGTAATGTCAAGTTATGAGGATCATCTGGTGATGTAACTTTTGTGCCTATTGGTCCGATAGTCTTTGAGAAAAGCTGCCCATTGTCTTGGATGGATGGACAATTTTTTTATTTGAATCTTGTATTCAACTTATTTTAAACTGTTAAACCTCAAATTTTGAAGGTATGGGTTGAAACATTTTTTTCCTTGGTTAGTTAAATTGATTGATCATTAAAAATCACAGTTCATAAAGTGGGTCAAAATTTATTTTACTTTGATGAGCCAATATTTAATACTTAAACTATTGCAGATATGAAGAAAAAAGTTATAGGAAGATTCTTCAAGGAAATTTATTACTCTTTAGTTTTGTATTTAAAATATTATAAACTGTGACTGATTGTTTTTAAGATATAAATTAAAATCATAAAAACATAAAACATAAAAACATGATCTTCTCGATTTCCTTCTATATCCCTCTTTTAGGGATTCATTTACTGGTTTAATAAAAAAAAAAAAAAAATTACTTTAACCACAGTAAAATGTTATTATTTTATTATTTTTTTTATTCTTATAATATTTTTCTAAAATTTTATTTTAGTGATAACGCTCTACAGAAAAATGAAGAAATTGAATTTGAAAGAAATAAGGAGAGATTTACATTTCTTAAGGTATTTCTTGAAATATATTTAAAATTAAATATATGAAATTGTATATGATTACTCAGTTTATCATTTATAAGTTCTATTTTTCAGTGGGGTGCCAAAGCATTCAGAAACATGCTTATCGTTCCTCCTGGTTCAGGAATCGTCCATCAGGTGAATCTTGAATATTTAGCTAGAGTTGTTTTCACTGATAAATTACTGTATCCTGACAGTGTTGTTGGAACTGATTCTCATACAACTATGATTAATGGATTGGGAGTCGTCGGATGGGGAGTGGGAGGTATGATTTTATGTTATTTATTGTATATTATTTACTACTTCTATATTTGTTAGACTTATAGGATCATAACAGGCATTGACACTTTTAAGGTACGGTCCTTAATCTATTTGTACTCTTGGGAACATTTATAAATTATCTCCTTTTTAGTGGGCACCAATGTAACTTTTTGTTGACTAAAAAAAAGTTTTTAATAAAAAAATTAATCACTAATAAATGGGCCTTTAGTGAAATTAGCTTCAATACAGATAATGAAGTTTATCGTGCTAGACCTGCTATTGCTACTGTATTGCCACGCCAGTAAATCTTATCTTGAAGGTAACTGTCATACAGTTTATAACATGCTCGTTTCAAAACTACAAAACTTATTCAACATGTTAGTGGTTCTTTAACTACAAAGTGTTCAGTGCGTGAAGTGACATTAATTGCCTGTTGAATATAATATAATATAATAACCGCACATACGCCAGTTGAATACTTTTCACTGCACCAGATTAATAACAAAATTAGGATTATATTATCAAGTATTCATGTTTATTTTTTGAATTATTTCTTTTCTAAGGTATTGAAGCTGAAGCTGTTATGCTTGGCCAAGCTATAAGTATGCTCATCCCTCAGGTCATTGGGTATAAACTAGTCGGAAAACTCAACCAATATGCAACATCAACTGATCTCGTCCTTACCATCACCAAGGTAATATGATCTCATCATTTCTTCAGGATTTATGTATATTTATATACAATATATATATATATTTATACAATATATTATGTACCTATATGTCTAATATTTTCTTTTTTCATATTTTACAGCATTTGAGGCAGTTAGGAGTTGTTGGAAAATTTGTCGAATTTTTCGGTCCTGGTGTTGTGGAATTGTCTATTGCTGATAGAGCTACAATCTCCAATATGTGCCCGGAATACGGTGCCACTATCGGCTTTTTTCCAGTTGACGAAAACAGTCTCTATTATCTTTCTCAGACAAGTAAGTTAAATATTCAGGATTTAACCTTTTTTTTTATGAAGTTCTTTAACTCCTTAACGCACAGTTTTCATACAAAAACTGTCAAAAAAAATTAATTTTTTTAAAATGTAAACACAATTTAGAACATTGTCTTGGCAAAAATTTTAAAAATACAAAAATAATTTTAATTTTGGATTTTGGATATCAGTCATAATACTAGCTCCCTATGCAAACATAGGCTAAAGTGAGGATTATTATAGAAAGTAAATCATTGTTATTTATTTTATTATTATCACTTTGTTATTTTCAATTCTCGATTATATTTGAGTGTGAAAAATTATATCAGCATAAAATACAATGCCGCTCGAATTAGCTCGAGTGTGCACAGTTTGCCCTGTTCAGTGTGCTAGAATTAACTCGAGCGTACAAGTTAAGGGGTTAGAAGAATTAATTTAAACCAAATACCATTCAAATATTTATTTTAATGTTTTGACTCCTTATGAAAAAAACAGAAGCATACAGATAGAGAGTTTTTAATTCTGTGAATAAAATATATTAGGGATATATATGCTTTACAATATGTGACTCTAAGAATAGCAAAGACATTAGATTCTTAAATTATTTGTTTTGTATATTTTAGAAACTTAAGTGTAGGATTATCATATGTTATTTTCCTTTGTTATACAATATTTAATTATTTTAGGTGCTGATTTCAGATCTTCGTCAGACTGAAATACCAATAATCAATATCAACAAATGTTATAAAATTGCAATATATACAATAAATAAATTTAAAAAAGTAGAATTTAATTTACAGTACATGTGTCTGACTTGCACATAAGACATGTAACATGATTTTCATAGAGACTACATTGCTAAACTCCTTTAATTGAGTGAATTAATTTAGTATAATAAACATGCAAATTGTTTATTTTCTTTTATAATATTTTTTCAAATTAGTGAGTACTATGGCATGGAAATTCTAAGATATAAAAAGTTTTTTTTTTATGAAGGTGATAGTCAGCAGTGTGGTAAAAAGAACAAAAAATAGTTATCATTTATTTGTTTGCTGATGTTTTGCCCCACTTTGGTAGGGCTTCATCAGGGCTATAAAAGCTACAAAACAACATAAATATATATGCAATGTGAGATAATAAAGATCACAATGAAGTAAACTAAGGTGGGGTTAAAATTATATAAAAATAAGTCTCAGTTAAGTTCTCTTAAAAAAAAAAATTGGACCAGTATTAGCAAAGCTACATCGTATTAAAGTTTGCACCAATGTTTTAACAGTATTTTTCTCAGTTTCCCGTGGTAGAACATTCACTTTTGGTTTTGAATAATTTTGAAATCTCTACATACCAGAACATTCCAGATACTTGTTTGAAGGATAGTTAAATTATCAAATAATATAAACAAAAAAAAAAACTTAAATATTAGTAAGGATACAGCAAGGAATTATCGTATTGGTTTTAGCATATCTTGTGAATGGACCCACCAAATCTTTTTTATCATGAAATTTTTTTATTGTATATGTTGCTTTGAAATATATGATTTTATTTTGATTGTTTCAGATCGAGATGAAGCAAAAATAGACGCAATCAGGAAGTATCTTAAAGCAGTTGGTATGTTGAGAGATTACGCAAACGCTGCGCAAGACCCTGTCTTCTCTCAGGTCGTGGAACTTGACTTGGCAACAGTGGTCAGTAGCATATCGGGACCAAAGAGACCACAGGATAGGGCCGCAGTAACTGAAGTGAAGTCACAATTTTTGTCAGCTCTAACTCATAAGGTGAGTAATTTTTTTGCTTATAATAAGTTATTTACATTAATTTATTTTATAAACTTAAGATGGCCCCTAGTTGAGAAAAAAAATTCAGTACATCAAATGCTGAGCTTTTGACCATCAATAAGTTGTAATTGTAGGTGTTTTTAAATTGACCTAAAAAACCAAATCTGTTTCGTTACATTCCGAGCAAAGCCTATTATACTGGATGGTCTTATTGATACCAAGTTAAATAACTTAAAGATCGAAATTTTATTGCGCATGTGTTAGTTTGAGGGGGGGGGGTAATTACTTTTTACTTACTGAACAAAAAAGACACAAACTAGATTATATCAAACATTATTCATGATGTGATCGACTGAATTATTATTATAATTAGAAAGTATGGAAGTGCTGATGAAAATTTTCTTATTGTATTTACTATTATTTTATTAAATCTTGAAAGAAGCAGTATAATAGAGAGGGTAAGCTGTCAGGAAAAGTGAAGAAAAAAAAAATGAGTCTGTATGATGTATAAGGGCAACAGTTCCGTAAGTAGGTGCCGCAGCATCCTAGGGCACTAGTGAATGTCACTTTCTAAAATATTTTTAAAAAAATATATAAAATTAAAATAACGAGTATAAAGTGCATTTCAGCTTTTACTTTGTACCGTTTTTTCTTGTTTTCATACATACTCAACCACACCAAGGATAATTGTGGCAACATTTTTATATTAATGGGGTGTATAAAAAAAAAAATTACCGTTTTCCGTTTTTCAACCAAATATTTGTATTATTATATCTTTGATATAAAATAAAATTAATACTGAAAGTATAGTCCATTGTTATCTACTGTCACTTGCCATCTGCTAACCAATTGTTCGATCCCACAGTTATACTATTCTTTGGTATGGCTGTCAAAGAACTCTTAGAACGCAAATTTAACTTCCGCAAAATTATTAAATTTCTTCCCTTGAAGGAAATGGGCCACGGATTGAAACAAGTAGTAATCCGATGATGCGAGGCATGGACTATATAGTGGACGAGGCAGGAGTTGGAATCTATGAAGTTCTTTAAACTTTTCTTTAGTTCGACGGGAAGTGATTGCTAAGGTGTAAGTTCGTGAGGGGCCAGTCTGCTGGTCTTTCTCACCTTCCCCATGGAGAGTTGATGGCGACTAATAGTATTTTTGACACACCACACTCCCTGGCAAGTTTGCAAGTGCTTGTGGACAGATTTTTAAAGAACCTGATTAATATCCATTAATGTTTACCAGGAGCCCTTCTTCCCCTTTGATGTCGCTAACTTTTCCATATCAACGCCGCACAGTGCACTGGTTAGAACACCTTTCCCTTTATATTTAATAATTTCACGAGTCGCTTCAGTGGCTGTGAAATATTTTTTCCACTTATGCCTTAAAATTACAAGAATTTCCTTGGACACTCATGTTTTTTCTTTTCCCAGTGGGGGTTATCAAGCTTAGAGAATGCTCCAAAGGGATTATTAAGTATTAATAGGATTAAAATATTTACAGTCCTTTGACCAACCTACTCGCTGAAATTGTCGGTTTAAAAAGTCAGATAAGTGAGGCTACCATGGAGGGCAGGAGTGGAGGGTTTGATGCCCTTTTTCGATTTCAGGGGCTTTTTAAATATTTTGCTCTCTCTCAAAGTCTCTCCTTCCCGTTTTAAATTATTATTTCAAAAGTGATATAGGGCCGTCGCTCTCCAGGGGTTTAGCGGTGCGGGTCCGGTGGGGAAGGATAGCCTTTTTTTTAGCGTTACGATCTCCTCTTGTGAGATTGTGACATGTCGTTCATCGACCAACCTACTCGCTGTAATTGTCCATTTGAAAAGTCAGATAAGTAAGGCTACCAAGGAGGGCGGGAGTGGAGGGTTTGATGCCGTTTTTTGATTTCAGGGGCATAAAATAGGTTTTTTTTTTAAATTTTAATTTGTTACATTGAAATATTCTCGTCTATCTTGTCAATTGAACTCTATCCTCTCTGAAAATATTAGAAGTATTATACGCTTTCTTTTTCTTGCCTGGTTGTTCAGATAAGGAAAACACTTTAGGAATTGATAAAGCGTCATCTTTTATACATCCCATTATTTTATATGCTTAAACCTAAGTATGAAATAATTTATCCTTTTTTGTCTGGGGTTCTTGGAATACAAGGTGATGATCTAAATCAGTTGCCAAAGTGGTGATCTCTGAGAAAATTTCGCTGGTCCTCAGAAAAATATGGAATATACTTACTCATCACTTTAAGTTTGAAAAATAATTCAATTCATAAGAATACATGAAAGTTATAAAAACACTACTTCATAGAATATGAATATATGGTAAATAAGTCTTACTGCTGTAGCAGCATTGTTTTAGCTACATGTTTTGTCTTGTCTCTTTTTGCACTCTTCTAATGTTTCACTCTCCTGTTTGTCGCATGTATGTACAAGGGTAGTCTGAAAAGTTCCGTAACGTAAAGATGAAAGCACTCGAAAATAAAAGCAAGTGAATTTCGTTGTTCATCTGTTGACAGTTACCCACCAAAGTTTTAGCTATTTTGGACGCACAGTGTTTATGTAACAATTGTTTGTTTGTTTATTCAAAAATTAAGGCGTAAAACCCACCGGTCATCAACGCCAACACCCCACTCATGTACATACCCAGTGTTCAATTATATAAATGAAAAAAAAAATATATATGTATAAAATAGATAGATAAAAATGCATAACATATAAAAAACCAAACACATAATATATAAAGTATACAAAAAATACATAATATACATTATATATTCACAAATAGTCCTTTTATTTTCAGAAAAGACAATCTTATTTATGTCAAAATATGTTTCTCCTTTTCCCAAGGCCTCTGATATATTTGAAGGTATACCCAGTTCATTTATTCTTCTCGTGTAGAAAACACACTCTTGGAAGATATGATTTATTGTCATTCTTTGATTACATTTCTGGCATCAGGGGTGGATCCTCCTTTGTAATTAAGTGGAACAGTCGCTTGAGTGAGTTGATGTGAGTGTTTTTGTGAAAATGGACAAAATCTAGTATCGAGCTGTCATCAAACATTTGTTTTTGAAAGGCAATACGCCTGCGCAAATCAAAGGTGAGTTGGATTTTGTATATGGGGACTCTGCACCATCATTTACCTCAGTGACATTTTGGGCAGCTGAATTTAAACGTGGTCGTAAGAGCTGGGAAGACGATGAACGTTCCGGACATCCAAAAACTGCTACTAACGACGAAAACATCACAAAGTTCATCAAATGGTGCTAGGAGACAGCCAAATTAAAGTGAGAGAGATAACAGAAGTTATGGACATGTCAAAAGAACGTGTTTGTTACATATTAAATTAACATTTATATGAGAAAGCTGTCCGCACGTTGGGTGCCGCGTTGTTCACGTTAGACCAAAATGTGTTGGAATGAACATTTCCATCGCTCTGTTTGCGCAGTTTAGGCGCAATAAATTCGAGTTTTTGCGCCTATTAATTACTGTAGATGAAACTTGGATACACCATTATACGTCTGAAACAAAAATACAGTCCAAATAGTGGACCGTAAAGGGGGAACCGGCTACAAAAAAAAAAATCAAAAACGGTTTTATTGGCTGGGAAAGTGATGGCGATTGTTTTTTAGGATAGTCAGGGGTTAGAGTCATTTTAATCGACTGTCTTCAAAAAGGAAAAACCATTACAGGAGCTTACTGCGCATCATTACTTGACAAGTTGAAGGAAGAACTTGCAGAAAAAGAAAATCCTGTTTCACCAAAACAACGCACCGTCTCACACCACAGCGGTTCCATGGCACAAATCCATGGATCACGGTTTGAACTGCTTGGTCATCGGCCTTACCAGATCTAGCCCCTAGCGACTTCTTTTTGTTCCCTCATCTAAAAATTGCGCTTGAAGGACAGAGATTTTCGTCAAATAAAGAGGCAATCACCTTCGTGAACAATTATTTTGCAGAGAAAAACCCTGAGTACTTTTTGGCCGGTTTACAGAGATGGAAGCATCGCTGAGAGGAGTGTTTAGAGTTACAAGGAGACTTATTGAAAAATTAAAAAAAAAAATTTAAGAAAAAAGTCTTGTATTTATGTCAGGTAGGAAACTTTTCAGACCACTCTCGTATCAGTTGCAGTATTTAAAGGTGGGCTTACGAACGTATTGAGTTCAATATAAAATATATTTAAGATATTAGTTGGGTTTGTTTGTTTGTTTATTGTTGCTTAAAGGCGTAAAACCCTTTGGTCATCAACACCTATGGCATGCTATTATGATGAGACGACAAACACCACGCATGCACGCACGCACTCCTCCCCCCCCCCCCCCCCCCCCCCCCCCCACACACATGTGATTCAAACAAATGTAAAAGAGGAACGTGATTCATACATATGTAAAAATTAATAATAAATAATATTTAAAAAAAAAAAAAAAATCGAAGAGGAGTTATAATTTTGAAAGAAGGCGATGTGCTTTTAAAAATTTAAACACTGATGTAACTTTAGCTTCCTCATCTGTGAAAGCTTCTGATAAATTTGGGGTCAGTCCTATCCTGTTTATTGTTGGCAAATAGTGAGTACGTTCTTCAAAAATGTGACAATATTTGCACGTAGGGGGTGGCAGTTTTTTGATCAGGTGTGAGTGCATGAGGAGAGTATGACCCTATTCTCAAGCGGGCTAGAGCAACTTCCTCCCTATAGCTGTTGCGGTAGAATCTCGACCATGGTTTTGCTGATCTTTTGATTCCTTTTAATTTCTTTTAATTTACTCGGAGAATAATTTTTTTTTTCAATTTTATTTTAATTATATACATAATTTTAATATTAACTATTGTTACGAAATCAGCTTATGTATTCTAGTATAGATATATTAAGAATGTCTCCGAGAGGTCAGTCAGTATGTATAGGAAAACTTCAGCATCGCTGTTACCTGAACTGAGAGCCTCAGTGAAAGTCTTTCCTCTTGCCAGGTATAATATGCGCTGGGAAAATTATTTTTGGGTTGGAATGATTAATTACAGAAATATTTTGAAGTCTATATTTAACAAATAAATTGTATGTATTATAGAAAACGAAAATGTAATGAACAAAATGAAGAATTGTGAAACAAATTAATTTTATGCATTAATAAAAAAAGGAAAAACAACTCAATACTTTGAAAACACTTAAACTAATTTTATAATAAAAAAACAAAGGAAAACTGTCTACAACGTGCCTTGAGGAAATGTACGTTAATGTTTTTATCTAATCTCCCCGGATGACAGCTGAGAGGTTCTGGAAACACGCAGAAAAAGGGGTCCTGTGTGAGAGAAGTGGCTTGGCCAAAAGTCTACCACGGTCTTATAGTACAAGAGCCCAAGAGGAGAAAAAAGGCAGTTATCTCACCCCAATTTTTGATTACTTTAATGAAAACTATGTATAATTAATAGTCAAAATTGACGAGTCTGCCAAGTATAGGTAGGGGGAATAAAAAATGGCGGCTGTTTCAAAGCGATAAAAAATACTAATTTTTCATTAGGAGCTCTATATCTTAGAAGTATGAACAACACAAGAAAGCCTAAGAGAACGTCATTTAAAGAAGAGTAAATTTGCTAAAATACGAGCCCTAATAGAGTTATATACGTTAAATAATATTCGAGATATAGCTTTTTAAAAAGCAACATTTCGTAAAAATGTTGTAAGGGGCGTACTGAAAGATCGGTTGTTAGTGAATTTATTTTGAGAAATTTATATTTCAAAAACTATTTGACGTACAGATGTCTATTAGCACTCAAATTAAAGCTAGTTTAATGAGCTATAAAGTAGTTTATGATGTTTATCTTAGTCGGAGTAATAGTTTACATGAAATTCGCTAAAATAAATTGATTTATAGTTGTTTGGACAAAGTTATATTCAAATGTGAGTATCATAAAAACTACTACCCCTACGATGATAACTATAATAAACTACTTTATATTAAGTTAAATTTCCTTTATTTTGAGTGTTGGCAGACATAGGTGCGTGTTATAGATCTAAAGATATATTTTTACAAAAATCCAACATTTTATACGAACAACTAGAAACTAACATTTTGTGGAGTTTATTTTGTCAATTATCATAAAAACTACTACTCCTACAAAGATAAACATAATTAGCTATTTTGTAGTAAATTAAACTAGCTTTAATTTGAGCGCTGGCAGACATCTGAACGTCTAATGGTTTCTGAAATGAAGTTTTTCATAAATCAAACTTATTGTCCGAACAACTATAAATTAATTTATTTTAGCAAATATCATGAAAACTACTATTCTTAGGAAGGTAAAGGTCATAAACTTCTTTATAGTCCATTAAACTAGCTTTGAGTTCTAATAGACATCTGTTCGTCACTTAGTTCCTGAGATTTAGATTTCTCAAAGTAAATTAACTAACTACTAATCAGTAGATTTTTAAGAAGTTTTACTTTTTAAAAAGCTATATCTCGAGAACTATTGAACGCAAATAGCTCTTTTAGGGCTAATATTTCAGCCAATTTACTCTTCTTTAAATCATGTTCTCTTAGATTTTCTAGTGCTATTGGTAGTTTTTAAGATATAGAGCTCCGAATAAAAAATTAATGTTTTTTAAGATTTTGAAACAGCCGCCATTTTTTATTCCCCCTACCTATACTTGGCCGACTCATCAATTTTGACTAGTAATTATACATAGTTTTCATTAAAGTAATAAAAAATTGAGGAGAGATAACTGCCTTTCTTTTCTTCCGGCTCTTGTACTTTACACTCCTTTACCGTCAAAAGATCGCACCGCTCTTGTTTAAAATCACATGGTTTATTTTAGTAAACAAATGCCTTATAGTTAAAATGCATCTATTTCACATATTGACTAAGCTAATAAAATTATAACATTTTTAATTTAATGTTGCTTCGACAACTATGATTGCCTTAGATTATATTTAAAAAAAATCCCCGAGACCGGAGAAAGAGAGTTCACAGTGTGAGGCCTCTGGTTTGGATCTCTCGGAACAATACCAGATAGAACAAGGAGCTTCTTAGAAGGCCTAAGTGTCATACATCACCTGCATGGGATTTAACTCTGAGATTATTTTTTTTTTTTTTTGGAACTGTCGATTTGTGTTTTAATTATTGTAATTATTCCCTTAACTTATTTATTTATTAAATTATTTCTTTTAACTCATCTATACATTGAAGTATTTTTTTAACTAACTTTTTGTTTTGTTTTTTCCGAAATCTATGTATTAATTTTTATAACGGATCGAATGTGAGTAGCGGATCACAGAAAAGGAGAGGTCTGAGGGAGCGAGATAGAGAGAATAAAATTGTCAAGTTAATGAAATAAAGTTGTTAAAGAGGTGTAGATAGTTGACCGTAGATTAATGATTGGAGAAGTTTGTCGGGGGGTGCGGTCAGCAAAGAACAACATAAATAAACAAAACCATATTTATTTATTTTATGCCGACGTTTCGACCTGAGGTTCAGGTCTTCATCAGGGGTTTAGCTAGTTGCTATAAAACAGTTTATAAGTTTATTTATAACAAATTTGATCCTTTTTTTCTCTACTTTATTCTTTACAAACCCTCCTTGTTTGTAAAGAATAAAGTTGAGAAAAAAAGGATCAAATTTGTTTTTTAAATAAACTAAACCAAACTCAAATAAGAATATATTAATAAAAATTAATCTAATAGTTTATAAGGTTTATCTTAGTAGGAGTAGCAGTTATATGATATTAGACAAAATAGATTCACAAACTTCTCCAATCATTAAAATTGTTAAATGTAATGAAATTGTTAAATTGATTAAAGGGGAAAAAATAAATAAATAAAATAAAATATTTGTATTTAATATTTGTAGTATTTTGATTTGTAGACGAGTATTGATTGTAAAAAAGAGAAAGGAAGGGGAAAAAAATTATTGTTATATTATGTAAATATATGTATTGTATATATGTTCGATCATGGATCGGTTGGTATGCTGGGTATTTTAGGAACTAGAGTTTGTCGGTTTTTAAAACCCGGTTTTTTGGAGAAAATTATGAAATTATCATGAAAACTACTATTCTTAGGAAGGTAAAGGT
>NW_027116375.1:1049745-1066551 GCF_000696795.3 Halyomorpha halys | reverse complement strand
TATATAAAAATATTTAAATCCTTATATGTGAAAATTATGCATAAACAACAATCCTGGTCAACTATAATTTCTTTGTTCTACTAAAAGGCATAACAATTTTATACTATCAATAAAATTGAACATTAAATAATTTCAGTCAAAAACTGCTTTTAATCATTCTAAATTTTCTGTTAAAATTTTTTGTTCGAATTACAGAATATTCGAGCAAAAAAATTTTTTATAAAAATTCGAAACCGGTTTTCTGTAAAAATTACTATTCGAAAACCGGTTTTCTAAAATGTAGATGTTTGTATAAACCCTAGTAGCAACTTAATGTAATCGGACAGCATGGCTAAATTATGAAAAATATTAATAAAATTAACATACACCCATAAATATTAAAGTGAGTTAGTGTAAATACCTTTTAGACTTCTGTGTACGGTGCGGCCCATGCGTTACTTCTCGAGTCAGCGAGGAGTACACTTCCCAGTGATGGTTAAAAACATCACATGGCAGTGTCCTCCGAGCCGACACGAGAAAGCATTTTCTCGGCAGCTTGCTATTCTAATATACATTTATATTTATTATATATATTTTACAATAATATGTATATTTATTACATAAACTTATTTAATATTTGGAGGTGATCTGCTTAAAGCTACAGGACTATTACTGTGATACACATTATTCACTATATGCACAGTAGTAGTTCCTTTAGCCTTCTGCAGTATATATTAATTTAAAATTTCATGTCCTTAATTTAAAATTGGATGTCCTTACAGACTACAAATAGAGGGCTTTAGCTATGTTATAAGTCAAATAAAATATATCCACAGCAAAGCCCTCAATTCGTAATTTGCAATTTTGTCTTCGCTCTGATGTATGTTCAGAAACTAGGATGACAAACTCTGCAGATTGTGATGCAACAAACCCACAATCGGGCATAGTTCGACATCCCAGCTCCTACAAATTTACACACAGTTGAATATTCTGGGAGAATCGTCTAGCGGACTGCACAATCCCTTTCTACCCCAGTTAACAAGCTTTATAGATATATAAAAATACTGTAGAGCTTGAAAACCAAAGTGGCCATGGACGTGCGAGATATCCCGAAGTACTGCCGTAGTATAGCATACACATGCACAAGTGTACCATCTAGTCACCGTTTATAATTAGGTGCATTAGTGAGTACACTTGGTCACGGAAATGCTAATTCTTCTGTAGATATATTCTAAAGAGACAGAAACTTACAATAACAAATTTTAAAAGAGTTATAAGACAATACAAAAATCAATCATCAATATCAGTTAAAACTAATAAAAGTTCTTTAAATTTAGTCTAAATAAATGAATTCTAATTTGAAATAACTTCAAGGCTAGTATGAGAACGCAAATCTAAAACTGAAAAATCTTACAAGCGGACAGAAACTCGTGGCTACTACTACAAGACCACGGGCTACTAGAATTTGCAAGTGTAGAAGAGACCTGAACACTTACGAATGCTAGTTCCGAATGTTTGAACGGGTCCATAGCCCCAGAATTTATACCCAAAGCACCCCAAACTCGACCAATCACAGTTCAGCTTTTTGGGAATGACCAGCCCATTTTCCCTTTCCCTTGGCCCTTCACCTACGGCCTACCCCCACCATTTTTAGGGTCCATACCTGAGCGCGCTTTTGTGCTTTTAGTATATTTAAATATTTAAAATAATAATGCCATAACATAATATGTTATTATCATAAAATTGAAAATTGTTTTAGTCTTAGAATTAATTTTCAATAAAAAAAAAAAATTAATGATTCTTTTGTGTAACTGTATTATATTTATTTATATAAATAAACTAGCAGACCCGGCAACGCTCCTCTATTGTTATATTTGAAAATGTATATACATTAATTCAACAATATTTAAACTTTGATATTGTTTAATATTTAGATGAAATGATAAGACGGTAACTATAGTAACATAAATGGTAACAGCTAACTTCACTGTATAATCGTTAATACTTTCACGAATTTTTCATATTCTTTTGTACAATTTCATTATCTACGATATTTTCATGTATATACTACATAAAATATGTATAGTTTTATATATAATATCATATCCCCCATTGTACTTATCAAAGTGTAGTAAAAATTTTTTTAGGAGTGAAAGAAAGTTAGTATTAGTCTTTAGCACCTCAAGAATCCTTTAAATACTAATTTTCGAAAAAAATCGGGAAATAATATTTTTTGGCGCATCATTTTCGATTTTGATTTATTTTGCTTTTTCGTAAATTAAATTTGTTGACCTTTTTTAGTTAAATCCTCATTTTTTTTTTTTTTTTTTTTTATTTCTTAGTAAATAAAATATCATTTTTATGGGAGATAGTTGACCGTGGATGACGTACGAGGAGAAGATGTTTGGGGGTGTGGTCAAAGAGAAACACAAATTAGTAGGTGTAACCTATTTTATTGTGCCAACGTTTCAGCTAGAGTTTCTAGCCTTCTTCAGGGCTAAGAACAGAACAAGATAACAACCACAGTAATGAAGTTATATAATGCAAAGAAGTATGGACATATTAGTTATTAATAATTTAAAAATTGAAATATGGAAAGAAAAAGAAAATTGAAAGAAAGAAAATATATGTAACAATAATTTTCTTTTGTTTCAATAATTTCCCATTGTTATATATTTTCTTCCTCTCAGTTTTCTTTTTCTTTCCATATTTTAATTTTTAAATTATTAATAACTAATATGTTCATACTTCTTTGGATTATATAACTTCATTTCCTTAATTATGTTATTTTACCCACTTTTTCAATTACCTAAGTATACATTTTATTTCCCGCTTCTCTCATCACTTCATTTTATTAATTCTGTTTTGTAAAATTATTCATTTTATGTTATTCTGTTTATACTTTTTTTTTTCTATACTTACTGTGGTTGTTATCTTGTTCTGTTCTTAGCCCTGAAGAAGGCTAGAAACTCTAGCCGAAACGTTGGCATAAGAAAATAGGTTACACCAACTTATTTGTGTTTCTCTTTGACCGCACCCCCAACCATCTTCTCCTCGTAAAATATCATTTAATAAAATCAATAATATTTTTCAGAAATTACTAAAATCGAAAATCCTAGAGAACAAAATCGTGTCGGAATTCAATATCCTTTATGTATCCGCCATCCAGACTCATTAATTTGGACTAGTAATTATACATATTTTTCATTAAATTAATAAAAAATTGGAGTGAAATAACTGCATTTTTTCTGCCCAGTTGTACTTAATGTATCCCATTCCATTGAAAATCCCGAGTTAGGTACGCTGTAGAATGTTAAGAAATTAATAATACCTTAAAAAGAAAATAGACTAAATGTCTCTGTTATGACCCAACGAAAATCGATTAAAAATCCTTAAAATTTTAGAGGTTTAGTGGAGTGAGCATGTATTTTGGGACACCCTATATAAATAAATCAATAAATAATTATTGTATTTATAATGACTAAATCAATTATTGCGATAAATTAAGTATTTTTTAAAAATACATATAAAATAATTTTATTTGTAATATACCATCTTAAGGTCTTCAAATAATCATTAGTTGTGAAATATAATGCTTGTTGTACTTGTTGTTTTGGGATTTGTTTTATTTAAATTTTTCAAGAATATATAATATCATGTATGGCAATTTAGAACAAATATTGGTCAAAAATTTATTTAAATTGTAAAAAATAATGTTAATGACGAACGAGTTAATAGTTAGAAATGGGCAAAAATTAGCCATAGCTAAAACTAATAGATAAGGTTGCCATGGATACGACCCTTATTCATGAATGAATCATTGATAAATAAATATCGTATCCATGGCAATTTTAGCTAGTAGTTTCAACTATAGCTAAAGTTGCCATGGATACGACCCTTATTCATGAATGAATCATTGATAAATAAATATCGTATCCATGGCAATTTCAGCTATTAGTTTCATGGTTGCCCAACTCTATATTTTTCAAAAATCCAACATTTTATACGAACAACTAGAAATTAACATTTTGTGAATTTATTTTGTCTAATATCATATAAACTACTACTCCTACTAAGATAAACCCTATAAACTATTAGATTAATTTTTATTAATATATTCTTGTTTGAGTTTGGTTTAGTTTATTTAAAAGACAAATTTGATCCTTTTTTTCTCAACTTTATTCTTTACAAACAAGGAGGGTTTGTAAAGAATAAAGTAGAGAAAAAAGGATCAAATTTGTTATAAATAAACTTATAAACTGTTTTATAGTAAATTTAACTAGCTAAACCCCTGATGAAGACCTGAACCTCAGGTCGAAACGTCGGCATAAAATAAATAAATATGGTTTTGTTTATTTATGTTGTTCTTTGCTGACCGCACCCCCCCGACAAACTTCTCCAATAAATAAACTAGCTTAAATTTGAGTGCTGACAGACATGTGTACTTCCTATGATTTCTGAAATAAGGGTTTTCAAAACTCAAATTTATTGTCCGAACAATTATAAATCAATTTATTTTAGGAAATATGAAAAATACTTCTCCTATGAAGATAAATATTATAAACTACTTTATAGTACGTTAAACTAGCTTTAATTTGATTGCTAATAGACATTTGTACGTCACATAATTCCTGAGATATAGATTTCTCAAAACAAATAAACTAACTACTAATCTTTCAGTACATTTTTAAGAAATGTTGCTTTTTAAAAAGCTCTATCTCGAGAACTATTAGACGTACATAGCTCTATTATGGCTCATATTTCAGGAAATTTACTCTTATTTAAATACTATTCTTTTAGATTTTCTAGTATTGTTGGTAGTTTTTAAGATATAGAGCTCCAAATGAAAAATTAATGTTTTTTTAAGGTTTTGAAACAGCCGTTATTTTTTATTCCCCTACCTATACTTGGCAGACTCATCAATTTTGACTAGTAATTATACAGTTTCCATTAAAGTAATAAAAAATAGGGGTGAAATAACTGACTTTATGATGACCAAGCAGCTCTGACGAGGACTTGACATACTGGCCGAAACGTTGGCTCTAATAAACAGGTTTTTACTTATTATTTTGCTATTTTACTTAGAACTCATGATGTAGATAAAGTTTTATATAAATTTAATAGAAAATTTCACATTTTCCAGAGAAATAAAATTCTCTTATTGATATATTTTTTTCTTTCGCTCGCCCAAGACTCTCGTTGGAGTCCTATACTGATGGAGTACTATACCTATATTGATATCTTATGGCACATAAATTGTTAATGGAAATTGGTATAAGTTGCGATTTTACAATTTTCTTTTTATATTTACGGTTTAATCTTGTCAAAATTGTGAAATCATCAAAATTTTACTTATAATTGTTGACTATAACTTCACGATTTTGTCAACACTGTATTGGAAATTTGGTTCATTCACAGTTAGATAGAAAGAAAAATAATTAAATCGACTAATTTGATAAAAAAAAAAACAAATGTTGGGAAATTTTTAAATTGGAAAACTTACGTTTTACCATTAACAAAATTGTTGTAAAACATAATTTTAAAAAAATTATGACCGGGTGCCGGTCATTAAAGGTACCAAAATAATAAAATAAAACTATTTATTGTAAACCAATGTTTCACCCCACTTTATTTTTTTTTTTATCACTTTTATATATTTATTTTAATGTTTTGTCAATTCTTACAATGTTTGTATCTTGTTTTTTTTTTCATTTTGCCCTGACGAAACCTTGCAAACGTTGGTTAACAATAAATAGGTTTTCCTTTACTATTTTGATACCTTTATTGATCGCCACCCGGACTGCCTTTGTACAATATAATTCAAAGAGGTTATTTCTCTCACAATTACCCACAAACGCTATATGGTGAGACCAATTTTACAAAAAATGTTAAGAAAAAGAATAAATTTCTTGGACTAATCTCAGAAAATAAAAGTTTTTGAGAAATTTTAGATTATTCCCCGTACAAGAAGTTATTGCAGCAAAATATCTGAGCATAATTGTTTGAAGGACATTCTAAATGTTTTTTTTTTAATTTAATTTATTTTATAATAAATATAATATTCACCTAGCTGCGCCCATTTTACAAATTATAGAACTATTAATTTAATTGTACGACTCCTTGCTCAAATTGTATAAGTGTAATATACACGTATTCTATAGTTCAGATTGTATTATTATTTATTTTGTTTTATTTTTTTCGCAAAATGCATTATTGACTCTCAATTTGTTACGACCCATCTTAACTATTCCATCTTATAGAATAAAATATTATTCGGCGATCAGATGTAAAATAAAATATTGCATTATAATTATAATAATATATTATATAGTGATCACCAAAAACTTTTTATATAATATTAACATTAAAATTTAACTGTCAAATTTCTGACTTAAACATTTTATTATATTTTTATTGATCGGCTTTTAAATGTTAATTTATAAGCTTATAATGAGAATATTATAAGTTAAATTTTATATTCGGAAGGTTTTTGTTTTTTTTATTTAGATTTATTATTCCTTAATGTTTATATCTCTTGGTAAAACCCCCTATGTCTATGTCACTACTAGGTATCGTCCTGATTTTTCATATTATATAAATAATAATTAAGTAATTATTTAATAAAGTACCTGTTCGTACAACTGGTAATAAATAAATAAATTGCAAAGTACTATAACTGTAATAAAAAAAAAAAGAAATGCATGGTACATACGTGTTTGAATGAGAAATGAACTCTACTGCCTCTTCGATGAGGACTTTGTGCTTTTGTTGGATCTACTCTATATTATCTACTTAGTGTTTGTATTCCGTAATACTCTTTGGATACTATGTTTATTAGGTCTATAAACATCTATATTATTAATTTAATTTTAAATTAAATTACTAATTTTGAATTTTAAATTTAATTAAATCCAAAATTCAAAGTGATGTTGTAATATAAAAATGTACTTTGTTGTATGTCGTGTATTATTTATTTATTTTTAGAATCTTTATAGCAGTTATTTATTCCTGCCGAAATATTCAGAATTAACAGTCGATGAGTTCTTAGATTGAAATTCACTTTTGTCAGTTTCTTTTAACTTGTTTTTGATGATCTGTTATCTATAATTCTATTTACGAACATAAGAAGTTTTGTCTGGGAGAATGAGTTGTTTTCGATCTATAAGGTATTTCCCAAGATTAGAGAAGTTTGTTTTCTTTCAATGGCGTGTTAGAATATTTTTTTTTTTTATTATTTTGAATTTCACTTTTTAAAAAAGTGGCCACACTTAATTATAACTTAAACTAAAATCGTATAAAAATACTTTTAGATAGAGATAAAAAAAAAAATTAAAAAACTAAGTGACGAAATACATAAAAATACAAAACAAAACTATAGTTACATCTGTTCTATTATAATATCGGATTAGATTGGTGAAGTAATAGGTAGTTAAATAGAAGGGTTTTAAACGAGGAAAGGGTTGATACACGGCGTATGTTAGAGGGAATAGAGTTCCAGAGATATGCAGCTCGGGTAAAAAACTATTTATCATATGCAGTAGTTCGGTGAGTTGGAGGGTAGATAGAAACCTGGTAGTACGGGGTTGGGGTGAGAATTTGAATTGCAGGATGTATGAAGGGCGTTGAGTACTAATTACTTGCAATATATTTTATACTTTCACGCTAATAATCCAGATCATCGTCAGGACTAAAATTGATCAGATATTTTACTTAATATATATTTTTATTATCTTGTTCGAGACTAGTAATTTTAATAACAATAACGAAATTTTCCCAAGTAGTATCAACCTTCTTTATTAAAACATATTATAAGTCCAACGTTTCGGCCGATATTGATAACATCAAATTGAGTTTTAGTATTAATTTTAAATCCTGAAAAATCCCACCAGATCACCTTTACTCTCCGTCGTAAACCTCTGCCCTCCTGTCCTACTGTATCCTTTCTAGATACACCACTAACACCTGTTGAGCAGATTCGATACTTAGGACTCCATCTTGACAAGAGACTTACTTGGAATCCACACACAAGACTGAAACGACAAGAAACTGCTCGTAGATTCCGATTGCTACAACACTTACTTGACAAACGCTCTAAACTTCCCATTCATTACAAAAAATTAGTATACACTACGATAATCAGACCAATTTGGACATATGGAATTGAGCTCTGGGGCTCCACCAAACCATCAAATTCTTCCCGCATCCAATCGTTACAATCCAAAATCCTACGTAAAATCCTTGATGCTCCTTATTACGTCACAAATAAACTCATTCATAAAGACCTTAACATCCCATTCGTTGCAGATTTGACCCAAAACAGATATGCGTCTTTTTATTCCAAACTCCTTAACCATCCTAACCCATTAATTCTTAATCTTTCATCCTTAACAATCCCTGATAATCCTCCGAGGCGTCTGAAAAGAAGATGGCCACGGGACCTTCTAGTTTAAATTAATGTTTGAAGTACCATCCTTCCCAAGATTTTCAAGTGTATATGAAACATACTACATATTTATCTGTTGTATTATTTTGTACAGTTGTAAATTACAATAAATAAAAAAAAAAAAAGTATTAATTTTAGTTCCACAGCCTCTAGTCAATTTAACACTATTAAAATAAACCTGTTCGTCATTATAACATTTATTATTAATTTCTAACCTTAAAATTTTTTGGATTTTACTATCATTAACTTATCACTATAATAATACTATTACTAGGGATAGAATTTTATGTGCTAAAAAATCCGAAATATGTACATAAATATGTGCTAATAAATTGTCAAATATTTAAAAAATATGTAAATATGTATTATTCAACAATATGAATTACTAATTAATTTGTAACTTTATAACTTAAAAAAAGTTACATAAATATGTATTTATTATTTATTATATGAATAATATTTTAAAGAAACTATGTTAAAGTATGTACAAAAAAAAAATGAACTTAGAGAAAACATAGCTGTTCAATAACTAGTAATTGTAATTAAACTAATTGATTAATAATTACTCAGAATGAATTATAAAAAAATTTATAAAGGGAAATAAAGAATAATCCTTATTAAAAAGAAAAAAAAAACTTTTAGGTTTCTAAGTCCGGATTGCTAATTTTGTAGTAGAAATGTCTGCCCTGACAAATGCTTGGCACAAATCTAAATACATAGTATTGATGGTATCTGTGGAATATGAGGTGGAAAGAAAGAAACAGAGAAATTGAAGAGTAAACACACAAATTCTAGGAAAATGCCACAGGAATAAGACCCTTGCTCTTTTTAATTGATTCTGATGTTTACACACATTTTAGAATTTTTACGCACTATTTATGATAAATGATAAATTTCACCTTTAAGTATGTTGCGTTCTTTTGAATTGTATGTAGTTGCTGCGAAAAATGTATTTAAAATTGAACAAATAATTAAAGGAAATATGTGATTCAGAACAGAATACCTAGCAATATGTTAAAAATAACAAATATTTCACAAAATATGTAAAAATGGCCAAATATTTAAAAATATGTAAAATAAAAATGGCTTCTTTTGGCCAGACATGTCTTTAGTTAGTAAGGAATCGCATATATCATGGTCAGGTAAAAATATGTGAAAACATAAAAATCCCTAACTATTACTATACGTTAATGAAAAAAAAATGAAATTAATCTGTAATACCTCGTATCAGTAAAAAATAATAATAATTCGATTATATAATGGAATATAATAAAATTTAAAAAAATTAACGTATCGTTCTAGAGGCATATTGTCTGAATAATCGTTTACTTAACATATTTTTCTAATTTTGAATTAAAAATTAGTGTCGTTGTAAAATACGGCCCACAGAAGTATTTTTTGATTTAAAAACCTATAATATGAATTTTTATCCTATCGCAATGATTGCATTAATATCAACCAGACTTCAGCACTCTCCACGGAACTTAAGAGTGTTTTCTAAACTGCATTGAATGGCTTAAATCAGACCTACGTTAACTAATTATAAACGGAAATATAAAATATTATGTATAATAAGTTTTTCTTTCTTTATTTTTTTTTTAATAATTTATTTATTGTTATTTACAACTGTATACATATATACACGTCAAATAAATTTCCTGTAAGTGATATTATGACATTATACAAACATGTGGAGAATCTACCCATTGATCTCGAGACCATCTTCTTTTCAGACGCCTAGGAGGATTATTAGGTAGTGAAGGAGAAGCCAGATTAAAAACGAGTTGGTTTGGGTGGTTGGGAAGTTTATCATGGAAGGATTGGATTCTCTAAGTGATATTATGACATGATACAAACATGGGAGAATCTACCTATTGGTAGAACTCCAATAACATTTCTAGAGGAGATCTCGAGGCCATCTTCTTTTCAGAAGCCAGGATAGAAACAAGGGGATTTGGATGGTTGGGAAGTTTATTATGGAAGGAATGGTATCTGCCTTTGGCCAAATCGGCAACATATGCCACATTGAGGTCCTGATGGATGAATTGATTTGTGACAAAGTAAAGAGCATTAAGGATTTTACGAAGAATTTTGGACTGTAAGGATTGGATTCGATGGTTTAGTGGAGCCCAAAATAATGTGGTAAATATTGTTCATTATATATTAATACAATAAAAAACATATCTTAAAAAAAAAAATCGGCATTAGTATAAACATTAAAATAAATGTATATTTTTAAAATTGTACTGTTAAATTCAGTCTGCTTGTAATGTAAAAGTAGAATTCGGTATTTTTTATATCTTCGAGTTTATTATTCACTATCCTAGACTTAAGACCTTAAATTAGAATAAGTTACAATGAAATACATACTTTTATTTGGTTTCTTCTCGTTTTCTAAAATGTACCTATATAATATGTTTCAAATCTAAATTACACACTTTTAACTAGCGAAAAATTTACGATATTTATCAAAATATGGATCTATTCCATTATGTGTAAGCTGCTATATAGGACTCCTTCTCGACCATTTACAGAACCACTAGTGACCCCATAGATAAGTTATCTTCAGCTGCTGTATCAGGCGCCATAAGTGATTAGAGCCAACTTGATCTGTGTACAATGAGGGTGGACTTCGCACATAAGTAGGGCCAAAGAACTATTTGTTCAATTATCTGGTCCCGTCCTGAATAAATAAAATTTATTTACTTTATCTCAGATAATTTGATAATTAATCTAAAATTAACTTATTATCAAGTTTTCATGGAAGAATGGTTTTATATTATTAATTTTTGAATTTTACATTAGGAAGGGTTAAGGAAGAATTTGTGGCCATAAACTATTGGTCATAATTATCATGTCCCAACTTATTTTTTTCTATAAATTTTATTAATTTTTTACTTATTTATTTTATTTTTAATGTTGTGTTAATAATTGACGACGAATACATACACATATATAAGTGATCAGAAGTCAGTGGTGACAGTACAAAAGCCTAAGAGGAGAAAAAAGACAGTTATCTCACCCCAATTTTTTATTACTTTAATGAAAACTATGTATAATTACTAGTCAAAATAGTTGAGTCTGCCAAGTATAGGTAGGGGGAATAAAAATTGGCGGCTGTGTTAAAACGTTAAAAAAAAAAAATTTTTCATTCGGAGCTCTATATCTTCAAAATTATCAACAACACTAAAAAAACGTAATAGGACATCATTTAAAGAAGAGTAAATTTTCTAAAATATGAGCCCTAATAGAGTTATTTACGTTAAATAGTTTTCGAGATATAGCTTTTTAAAAAGCAACATTTTATAAAAATGTTGTATGGGATGTACTGAAAGATTAGTAGTTAGTGAATTTATTTTGAAACATTTATATCTCAAAAACCATTTGACGTACAGATGTCTATTAGCACTCAAATTAAAGCTAGTTTAATGAGCTATAAAGTAGTTTGTGATGTTTATCTTCGTAGGAGTAATAGTTTACATGAAATTTTATAAAATAAATTGATTAATTGTTGTTCGGACAAATTTTCATGTGCAAAATTTATATTCATATGCGAATATCATAAAAACTATTATGCAGTAATTTAACTAGCTTTAATTTGAGCGCTGGCTGACATCTGTACGTCCAACGGTTTCTGAAATGAAGTTTATCATAAATCAAACTTATTGTACGAACAACTATAAATCAATTTATTTTAGCAAATATCATGAAAACTACTATTCCTACGAAGGTAAAGGTCATAAACTTCTGTATAATCCATTCAACTACCTTTAATTTGAGTACTAATAGACATCTGTAGGTTACATAGTTCCTGAGATACGTCACTGAGTTCCTGTACATCGAATGGTTCCAGAAATATTATGTTTTCAAAACTTTTTGTTCGAACAACTACGAGTATAAATCAATTTCTTTTATATATCAGATATGACAAATTAATCTAGTTTTAATTTGAGTTTTAATAGAAATATCTACGTCGGGTGGTTTTTGAAATATAGATATTTCAAATTTAAATTCACTAACTACTGATCTTTCAGTGCATTCTATCTCTCGAATACTACTGAACCTAAATAGCTCATGTTTTAACCTTTCAGTACATATTTATGAAATGATTGTTTTTGGAAACGTAATTAGCGACTTAAACATAAATAGCTCTATTAGGTATAATATTTTAGCAAATTTACTCCACTTTAAATGTTGTTCTTTTTGATTTTCTAGTGTTGTTGGTAGTTTTGAAGATATAGAGCTCCGAATAAAAAATTAATATTTTTAACGTTTTAACACAGCCGCCAATTTTTATTCCCCCTACCTATACTTGGTAGACTCATTAGTTTTGACTGGTAATTATACATAGTTTTCATTAAAGTAATCAAAAATTGAGGTGAAATAACAAAATTTTTTCTCCTTCTGGGCTCTTGTACTAAATATTTTTGTCACGTGAATCTACTTTTAGACGAAAAGGTTCTTTAGTAGTCTAGAAGTAATAAAAAAATGCAATGGAATAACTAATTTTGTTTCTTTCCACCGTGTTCTTGTATTATTATATTTATCCTTAGTTACGTAGTTTTTTTTTCTTTGTCAAGCTTTGATTTGAGTGCCAAGAAACACCTTTACGTATGAATCCTGAGATATAGTTTTCCCAAAATAAATTCAGTAGTTATTATTTTACTATTAGCGTTCAAATTAAAGCTAACTTTAACATGTTATAAAAAGTTTTATGACATTTATCTTCGTAGAAGTAGTAGTTTTTATGATATGTGCAAAATGTATATTCATATGCGAATATTATAAAAAAATACTACCCCTACAAAGATACGTGTCTTAAACGAATTTATGGTGAGTTAAATTAACAAAATTTTTATTTCTAGTTTTTCGGACAAAATTTTTTATGAAAAAATATATCTCAGAAATGGACGCTTGCAAACAATTAAATTAAAGATAGTTTAATGTACTGTAAAGTCGTTTGTAACCTTTATCTTCGTAGGGGTAGTAGTTTTTATGATATTTGCACATGTATATGAATTTTTCGAACAACCAGAAATCAATTTATTTTAGTAAATATGAAAAAAAAAAAAATATGGAGGTCTGATTGAAAAATTAATTTTAGTTAACGGTTTGAACATTTTTTATTCCCCCTACTATACTTGGCAGACTCATCAATTATTACTAGTAACTATACATTGTTTATTAACTCAAAGATATAAAAAAATACCAAATTCTACTTTTAAATTACAAACAGAATGAATTTAACAGTACAATTTTAAAAATATATATTTATTTTAATGTTTTTACTAATGCAGAATTTTTTTTAAGATATGTTTTTTATTGCATAGATATCTAATGTACAATATTTACCTTATTATTTTAGTACATTAAAATTTTCTTGAGACTCATAATATTTTACACAATTAGTTTATTTTATATTTAGGTAAAACAATTGAAGGGAAAAAGATCATTATGGAATTAAAATAAAATAAGTATCATTTAATAGATTAGATACGTGTCATTGTTTAATATTAAGACTAATATTTGTTCGGTTAGTTTGTGTTTATATCTAAGGGTTGTAGTTTTAGTGTAATTCCCTATTTCTGCTCCTAGAGGGGGTTTAATAGTACAAGAGCCCAAGAGGAGAAAAAAGGCAGTTATCTCACAGCAATTTTTGATTACTTGAATAAAAACTATGTATAATTCCTAATCAAAATTGAAGAGTCTGCCAAGTATGGGTAGGGGAAATAAAAAATGGCGGCTGTTTTAAAGAGATGAAAAAAAACTAATTTTTCATTCAGAGCTCTATATCTTAAAAAGTAGGAACAGCACAAGAAAACCTAAGAGAACGACATTTAAAGAAGAGTAAATTTGCTAAAATATGAGCCCTAATAGAGTTATTTACGTTAAATAGTTTTGGAGATATAGCTATTTAAAAAGCAATATTTCATAAAAATGTTGTAAGGGACGTACTGAAAGATCGTTAGTTAGTGAATATATTTTGAAAAATTTATATCTCAAAAAAAATTTGACGTACAGATGTCTATTAGCACTCAAGTTAAAGCTAGTTTAATCAGCTATAAAGTAGTTAATTATGTTTATCTTCTTAGGGGTAGTAGTTTTTATGATATTTGCCCATGTATCTGAATTTTTTCCGAACAACCAGAAATCAATTTATTTTAGTAAATATGAAAAATACTACTCCTACAAAGATAAAGGTCATAAACTACTTTATAGGACATTAAACTAGCTTTAATTTTAGTGATAATAGACATATATACGTCTTACGGTTCCCGAGATATAGATTTCCCAAAATAAATGCACTAACTACTGATTTTTCATTGTATTTTCTTACGAAATGTTGTTTTTTAGGCGATATTAGGGCTCATGTTTTAGCAAATTTACTCTTTATTAAATAATGTTCTATTAGGTTTATAGTGTTGTTGGTAGTCTTAGAGATATGGAGGGTTGATTAAAAAATTAATTTTAGTTAACGTTTAGGAACAGCCGCAATTTTTTATTCCCCCTACTATACTTGGCAGACTCATCAATTTTTGCCAGTAACTATACATAGTTTTCAATAAATTAATAAAAAATTTAGGTGAAATAACTTCCTTTTTTCTTCTCTTGGGCTCTTGGATTAATATCTTGAGGTTTATAGGAATATTGTTTTGTAGGAAAGAATTCAGCCTATAGACTCACTAACTCATTAGTATCTATTTTTCACAAATAGCCAGTATAGAAGGGCATTAAATATGTGAAAGTTGGAAATATTTTTCTATTTTAGAATATTTTGGACCCTTGAAACCTTTCACTTGGAGTTCATTGCCCTTTTAAGTACAATAGGCTTTGCGAAGACTAGATCATTTTGTCCCTTCAGCGATGGAGGAACATGCTTACTTACACAACCTTTCTTCCAAATATGTTTAAAATTTATAAATAAATATTTATTATTATTTTTTTTAAATACAATATAATTTAAATAAATTAAATTTCTCATAATTGAAATGGTGCGGAAGCTATTATACCATCACCAACATACATGTCACCCTATTTTCATTTATTTAAATTAAATTGTGTCAAGAAAAAAAAATGTATGCATTCTAAACATACTTAAATATGATGTAGAAGACGGCTAAAAAACTACATAAACAACTAAAAATATTTTGACATAGTAAGAAAATAAGATACAAAACGGTAAATTACGCTAGAGTCAAAATTATGTAAAAATAAGTGAAAAGAAAATTATTTACAAATGAAAGAAAAGAAGAAATAAAATGAACAATAATAATAATAATAATATAAAATGTGACTAGAGACAAAATTATTTTATCATTATGTTATTTTATTCATTTATTTATTTTTCATACAGATAGTTTGATTATGTTCATTTTCTTTATTCTTCTTTTTGTATATATGAGTTTGACCACCATTTGCGCTGTAACCATTAGGCGCTCGATCTTCCAGCGAACAGGTTCGTTTTTATTCTTCTTTTTGTATATATGAGTTTGACCACCATTTGCGCTGTAACCATTAGGCGCTCGATCTTCCAGCGAACAGGTTCGTTTTTATTCTTCTTTTTGTATATATTTTAAGAGTTTTTTTTTATTTTAGTATGTATGAGATCATTCATCACTATTACCTATTGCCCACAACTTTTTTTTTTTTTTTTTTTTTTTTTTAATATGTACAGCTTTAGTGAAACCTTTGTTTGCCTTTGGGCATTATAAGGTAGAGCTCACAACTGTGTGGCAGATTGTAATATCTATTAATAAATAGTAGTAGTTTTATTAAAAAAGAATAAAATAAGAATATAATAAATTACACTACTATAAGGATTAAATGAACTGGTGATGTAAAAATAGAAAAGTAGATATGAAAAAACAAAATTTAACAAACTATAAGAAAGAAAATAAAGAAGTAAGTTGAGATTAAATAAGGATCAAGAAAGGATAAATTAAAAAAAAATTAATAATAATAATAAATGAGTATAAAACAAATCAGGATCACACATCTGTTCAAGTTAAGAGCTTTAGAGACTTAGTCAGAAAATTATTTTTTTTATTATTAAAAAAAACTTTATTTAATTGATAGATATTACAATCTGCCAAACTTTTGTGGCCAATATGTAATAGTGGCGAATGATCACATTCATACTAAAATAAAATAAGAATGAAAATAAATAAAAAAACAAAAAAATAAAATAAAATCTCTCTTAAAATATATAAAAACAGAAGGATGAAGAAAATGAACATAATAAAACTATGTGTATGAAAAAATAAATAAATAAAATAAAATAATGATAAAAATAATATAAGTTGAATGGAATATGGTCCGGGTGCGGTCAAAAAAACTCAAATATTAGAATTATACTATTTTAATGAGCCAACGTTTCGCCCCAC
>NW_027116375.1:1042937-1043470 GCF_000696795.3 Halyomorpha halys | reverse complement strand
CTGAAAGTCAAAGTCTCAAAAGCTCTCTTGAACTTGAACTGGTTTATTTGTTCTTTACTCATTTATTATTATTAATTTTATTTATTTATCCTTTATTTAATCTATAATTACTTCTTTATTTTCTTTGTTTTTCCTAGTCACATTTACACTATTATATTTGACAGAAAATCAGAAGCTGAAAGTCAAAGTCTCAAAAAATCTGGTTTATTTTTTCCTGATTTGTTCTTGACTCTTTTATTATTATGGTTGGTTGTTCTCGCTATTGCGGGTTGAGTATCTGAGGTGGGAGATCTAGAATTCCAACCACCTTCATATTTTTGTTTATTTATTTATTTATTTTTTTCAAATATTAAAAATGTTTACACAATACGTGCAGTGTCTAAGAGAACTGACTGTTGAGCCTCTCTTAGCCCATCCATAGACACCCCCCAGACCAGTCATGCCTGCCACTGTTGATTTTGGTATGAGACCATTCGTTGATATTATTATAGGGGTATTCATGATCTATGTTAAAGCGTGTTAAATGGAAAAAC